>NC_057809.1:597554758-597555329 GCF_018294505.1 Triticum aestivum
GAGCTGTGGTGGTGGTGGGCGCGGGGGCGCGGGGGCGGCGGCGCGGGGGAGCTACGGTGGTGGGGGCGCGGGGGCGGCGGGGGTGGAGTCCGACGAGGGTCGGGGCGGCGGCATCGGGGTGGCAGGGGTGGAGTCCGGAGAGGGACGAAGGGGATCTGGCGAGAGGGAGAGGGAGGAATTAGCTAGGGGGAAGCGTACTAATGGCGCACCCGCGGTCGGTGCGCCATTAGTAATTTTTTTGACATAGCAATGGCGCACTAGGCAGAGGTGCGCCATTAGTAATCTTTTTTATATAAATAGCAATGGCGCACCAGGCAGAGGTGCGCCATTAGTAATCTTTTTTTTTATAAATAGCAATGGCGCACCAGCCAGAGGTGCGCCATAAGTAATTTATTTTTATTTTTTGTTGCATGTAATAAGTTTTTAGAAAATGAATATGAATATGAAACAGTAATATTTTTTTATAAAAATAGTAATAATTGTTGTTTAACAACAATTGTAGTCTACACTTTATTATTATTATTTTTTTAAAAATGAATATGAATATGAAACAGGGGGTGCTCGTCGGTGG
>NC_057809.1:597555649-597580274 GCF_018294505.1 Triticum aestivum
GTGGGTCGTCGGCGGTGGTGGAGCTAGCGGGGGAGGGTGCGGGTGGGTTCGAGATCGAGATGGAGGGGGATAGCGATCGAGATGAAGGGGCATCGAGGTCGAGATGGAGGGGGATAGCGATCGAGATGGAGGGGGATCGAGATCGAGTGTCCTCGTGAATATTCAATATTTTATCATATTGAATATGAAAAAATATCATCAAATTTTAAAAAATATTCATGAATTCAAAAAGTGCCCATGAAATTTAAAAATATTCATGATATCAAAAAGTGCCCATGAAATACAACCGAGAAATGAAGACTACAATTTAAATACAGTCAATCTTAGCTAGCTATCTGTTCATAATATTCTTGCCCTTCTTTTTCGCAAATTGAGTTCTTCTGTGGAACGGATGTCCTTTAGGTAGGGTGGTCCTGCTTCTTCTTGTGGTGTATGCTGCTACTACTTCATCGTCATCATCATGTTCGATCTCCAGGTCGCCGTACTTGTCGAAGTCTTGCTCATTGGCTACTCCATCCATTCCGATGATCTTCCTTTTTCCTCTCCTCACGACAACACGACTGGGCTTTGACGGGTCTGTAATGAAGAAGCATTGGTCCACTTGGGAAGCCAGTACCCATGGCTCATTTTTCGCGGTGACGTTTGCGCCCGCGGTCTTGGAATTGGCTTCGGGTATAACCATGGTGGTGAAATACCGGTCTTCTTTTAGGACGCTCTTGGCCCATCTGACACGGAACATCGGGACCTTCTCTCCAGCGTAGCTCAGCTCCCAGATCTCCTCGATCCTTCTGTAGTATCTGTCCTTGTCGATACCGGTGTAGGATTCCATCGTTACCTTGGAGTTCTGATAACCATCGCACTTGATGTCCTTGTCCTCGGTGTAGAATGTGTAGCCGTTGATATCGTACGCCTAATTGGTCATCAGGTTGTGCTCGGTGCCCCGTGACAAGGCGAATATGAGTTGTTCTTCCGCGGAAGAATCCTCATGTAAAGGGTACAAAAGAAGCTTCTGCTTGAACCAACGCGTGAAACATGAGTTGTGCTCTTTGATTATATCTCCGTCCATCCTCTATTGGCCTCGGTCATTGTACGTCTTCTCAATAAAGGTTTTGTGCTCTACCACCCAAGGATCGACCACGTCTATGTGTTGTAGCGCGACTAGGTTTGCTCTTTCAAAGTCGGCGAGTCGACCCTCGAAGTCGACATGCATTTCGCGGCGACCCTCACGGTGACCCCATCCAGCGAGCCTACCGAGGTGCCTATTGACGGGCAGACCAACGGGGTTCTCGATGCCTAGATAATTCGTGCAGTAGGAGATGCACTCTTCGGTCACAAAGCCCCTGGCTATACTTCCCTCTGGACGTGACATGTTGTGAACGTATCCTTTGATGACACCATTCATCCTTTCGAATGGCATCATGTTGTGCAGGAACGTCGGCCCGAGTTGGATGATATCCTCCACGATATGGACCAGCAGATGCACCATAACATCGAAGAATGCGGGCGGGAAATACATCTCAAGCTCGCATAGTATCACCACGATCTCTTCATGTAGCCTTCTGAGTTGCCTCACGCCAATCGACTTCCGAGAGATGACGTCGAAAAAGTTGCATAGGCCAAATAGCGTTTCACGGACGTGTGTGTCCATGATCCCACGGATTGCAACTGGAAGTATCTGCGTCATCAGCACGTGACAGTCGTGAGATTTCATCCCGTTGAACTTCTGCTTCGCTGGTTCTAGGTATCTGCTTATCTTCCCCGCGTAACCGTAAGGAAGTTTTACTCCTACGAGGCAGGTGAAAAACTGCTCGATCTCCTCCTGACTTAGAGTGAAGCACGCGAGAGGGTAGTCATTTCCGGTCTTCTTGGCCTTTTTGCCTTTGCGACGACTTTCTGTGTCCTGCTTCGCCTCATCATCATCATTAGCGTGAAGCTCCTGCCTGATGCCCATTGATTTCAAGTCTGCCCTTGCTTTCGGCCCATCTTTGGTCCTCTCTGGCATGTTGAGCAGGGTACCAAGCAGACTCTCGCACATGTTCTTCGTGATATGCATGGCATCAAGGCTGTGAGGCACACGGTGGATCTTCCAGTACGGCAAGTCCCAGAAAACAGACCTCGTTTTCCATACCTTCAGCAGCGGCTCTGGCGCCTTTCGCTTCTTTCCCGGCTCTGGCGCCTTTTGCTTCTTTCCCGGCAGTGGGCAATATTTCCAATTTTTCAACAGCCCGTCTATTTCCTCGCCGCTCCTCGTACGCGGGCGTCATCGGAGTTCGGTTTCACCATCGAATAGATCCTTGCGTTTCCTCCACGGGTCATCGTCGTGAAGCCACCTTCGATGTCCCATGAACACGGTTTTCGAAGACCCGGGATCTCTATCTAGCTGGCGATACGTTGTGTCATCCATGCACCTGATGCATCCAGAAAATCCGTGGACCACCTGCCCCGCGAGATATCCGTAACCGAGATAGTCGTGCACCATCGTGAGCAGTGCGGCTCTCATAGGGAAATATTCTTTCTTTGCAGCGTCCCACGTATTGGCTGGCGTTTTCTACAGCGTGTCTAGCTCCTCTTTTAGCAGCCCCATATACAGATTGATGTCGTTGCCTGGTTGTTTCGGCCCTTCAATTAGCATACTCATGTGAATGTACTTCCTCTTCATGCACAACCAGGGGGAAGGTTGTACAGCCACACAAACATAGGCCAGGTGCTATGTGTGCTTCTCTGGCTGCCAAACAGATTGACTCCATCGGTGCTCATGCCCAGCACGATGTTCCTTGGATCCTTGCCAAATTCTGGGTGTTCGAAGTTCAACGCTTGCCACTGGCTCCCATCCTTAGGGTGACTCAGCATCTTGTCTTTTTTATTTATCTCCGGATCATTTGCGTCATCTTCTCGCTTCTTCTCCTCCCTATCCGCGTGCCAACACAGGAGCTTTGCTACCTTAGGGTCCGCGAAATACCGCTCCAGACGAGGAGTGATCGGAAAGTACCACACCACTTTTCGAGGAGCTTTCTTCCTCTTCTTGTATCGAGTGACGCCGCACACCGGACATATGGTAGACTCCGCGTGCTCGCCCCAATAAATGATGCAATTGTTCATGCACACATGGTATTTCACGTGCGGTAAATCCAGAGGACACACAACTTTCTTTGCCTCCTCGAAACTGGTCGGGCACTTGTTCCCCTTGGGAAGACGTTCGTGCCAGAATGACATGTTCTCGTCGAAGCATGCGTCGGTTATTTTGTGTTTTACCTTCATCTCCAAAGCCATGAGCGTTACTTTCAGGCGGGTATCCTCGGGTCTGCATCCTTCATACAATGGAGTAACCGCGTCTATCTCTAGTTGATCCAGCTTGGCTTTCTCTCGGGCGGCAGCTCTTGCGTTATCCGTCTGCTTGAGAAGCAGCTCTTGAATATGAGGGTCCTACACCCAGCCCATCGATGGTCCATCGTCGTCTGCTCCTCCGGCATCTTGATCTTCATGATCATGCCCTTCGTCTGCTCCGGCATCTTCCTCATCATCATGTCCGGCATTTTCTACATGATGACTGTGTACAGCATTACCGTCGTGATCATGTCCTGGAGATTCTTCGTCTTCTCGCCCGCCCGAGCCACGGTGGTTGTCTTGCTGCCCTTCCTCATTTCTTGCCCAGCCCCCATGGACGACTTCATATTCATCTTCATCACCTTGCCACCGATAGCCCTTTAAACCACGCAAGAGCAGGTGGTCTCGCACCTTCCCGGAATCCGGGTCCGCAATAAGGCTCTTTATCTTGCATCTTCGACACGGATATCTTATCTCCATCTCGTTCTTTTGAAGCATCTCGGCCTTCGCGGAGCTCAAAAACCTATTCACGATGCCTTCGGTCATCGTGCGGACCATGGTCGTCTGCGGGGTAGAGCAAAATGATATTTTAGAACCAAGAAAAAATTTGGCATGACTTTCCCTAAAAATAGGACCAAAAAGAATGCATAGTGCCAAAATTCTCGCCGAAACGGAAATGAATCAACATTCTGGCAAAATATTGGAAACTATCGCATTTCAAATACCGGTACCTGCAAACACAAACATATATGCAACACCACAAACATATGCAACACCACAAACATACATAGATCTAGCTAGGCCACAAAAAGTGCATGTGCATGTTGTTGGAGCGAGCTAGCTAGGGAGAAAAAAAAAGTAAATCTACAACATGAACATAGCTTTCCCCTTACTTACCTATCAAAAAAAGGTAATTTCTACACTTAATTTTGATGAATCTATGGTGAAAATGAGGTGAGGAGGAGGAGGCAGCCGACAAGCTTAGAGAAGGAGGTGGGGGAATGAAGTGGGGAAAGTGAGTGTGTAGGTGTGGCTGTCCAAAAATATCTAGCTGGTCCCAGGTTACTAATGGCGCACCACACAGCCATGCGCCATTTGTAACCCAACATACTAATGGCGGACCACACAGACATGCGCCATTAGTAGTTTTGCAAAAAAGTAAAAATAATAATTTTTATACTAATGGCGCACCGTGGCACAGTGCGCCATTACTAGTTTAAACTAGTAATGGCACACTATGCAACGGTGCGCCATTAGTAGTTTTGCAAACAAGTAAAAAAATACAGTAGTGGCGCACTCTATGGCTGGTGCGCCATTAGTAGTTCTAACTACTAATGGCGCACTCTGCCCGGATGCGCCATTAGTATGTTTGAAAAAATGAAAAAAAACATTTTGTTACTAGTGGCGCACCGTGTGCCTGGTGCGCCATTAGTGTCTTCCACACTAATGGCGCATCTGTTGGGTAACGTAGTAATTTCAAAAATTTCTTACGCACACGCAAGATCATGGTGATGCATAGCAACGAGAGGGGAGAGTATGATCTACGTACCCTTGTAGATCGCAACGAAAGCATTGACACAACATAGAGGAAGTAGTCGTACGTCTTCTTCCTGATCCGACCGATCCAAGCACCGTTACTCCGGCACCTCCGAGTTCTTAGCACACGTACAGCTCGATGACGCTCCCCGGGCTCCAATCCAGCAAAGCTTCGGGGATGAGTTCCGTCAGCACAACGGCGTGGTGACGATGATGATGTTCCACCGACGTAGGGCTTCGCCTAAGCACTACAATGATATGACCGAGGTGGAATATGGTGGCAGGGGGCACCGCACACGGCTAAGGAACGATCACGAGGATCAACTTGTGTGTCCTAGGTGCCCCCCTGCCCCCGTATATAAAGGATCCAAGGGGGGTGCGGCCGGCCTAGAGGAGGGCGCGGGAGGAGTCCTACTCCTACCGGGAGTAGGACTCCCCTCCCCGTTCCTTGTCCAACTAGGAGAGGTGGAGGGAGAGAAGGAAAGGGGGGGAGCTGCCCCTCCCTCCTTGTCCAATTCGGACTAGGGGGAGAGGGGGCGCGCGGCCTGCCCTGGCAGCCCCTTCCTCTTCTCCACATTAGGCCCATGAGGCCCATTAACCTCCCGGAGGGTTCCGGTAACCCCCCGGTGCTCCGGTTTTATCCGAAACTACCCCGGAACCCTTTCCGGTGTCCGAATACAGTCATCCAATATATCAATCTTTATGTCTCGACCATTTCGAGACTCCTCGTCATGTCTGTGATCATATCCGGGACTCCGAACTAACTTCGGTACATCAAAATGCATAAACTCATAATAACTGTCATCGTAACGTTAAGCGTGTGGACCCTACGGTTCGAGAACAATGTAGACATGACTGAGACAAATCTCCGGTCAATAACCAATAGCGGGACCTGGATGCCCATATTGGCTCCTACATATTCTACGAAGATCTTTATCGGTCAGACCGCATAATAACATACGTTGTTCCCTTTGTCATCGGTATGTTACTTGCCCGAGATTCGATCGTCGGTATCCAGTACCTAGTTCAATCTCGTTACCGGCAAGTCTCTTTACTCGTTCCGTAATACATCATCTCACAACTAACATATTAGTTGTAATGCTTGCAAGGCTTATGTGATGTGCATTACCGAGAGGGCCCAGAGATACCTCTCCGACAATCGGAGTGACAAAACCTAATCTCGAAATATGCCAACCCAACATGTACCTTTGGAGACACCTGTAGTACTCCTTTATAATCACCCAGTTACGTTGTGACGTTTGGTAGCACACAAAGTGTTCCTCCGGCAAACGGGAGTTGCATAATCTCATAGTCATAGGAACATGTATAAGTCATGAAGAAAGCAATAGCAACATACTAAACGATCGGGTGCTAAGCTAATGGAATGGGTCATGTCAATCAGATCATTCAACTAATGATGTGATCCCGTTAATCAAATAACAACTCTTTGTCAATGGTTAGGAAACATAACCATCTTTGATTAACGAGCTAGTCAAGTAGAGGCATACTAGTGACACTTTGTTTGTCTATGTATTCACACATGTATTATGTTTCCGGTTAATACAATTCTAGCATGAATAATAAACATTTATCATGATATAAGGAAATAAATAATAACTTTATTATTGCCTCTAGGGCATATTTCCTTCAGTCTCCCACTTGCACTAGAGTCAATAATCTAGTTCACATCGCTATGTGATTAACACCAATAGTTCACATCTTTATGTGATTGGTTCACATCTCCATGTGACTAACACCCAAAAGGTTTACTAGATTCAATAATCTAGTTCACATTGCTATGTGATTAACACCCAAAGAGTGATCATGTTTTGCTTGTGAGAGAAATTTAGTCAACGGGCCTGCCAAATTCAGATCCGTATGTATTTTGCAAAATCTATGTCTACAATGCTCTGCACGGAGCTACTCTAGCTGATTGCTCCCACTTTCAATATGTATCCAGATTGAGACTTAGAATCATCTGGATCAGTGTCAAAAACTTGCATCGACGTAACCCCTTACGACGAACCTTTTTGTCACGTCCTAATCGAGAAACATATCCTTATTTCACTAAAGATAATTCTGACCGCTGTCAGTGATCTACTCCTAGATCACTATCGTACTCCCTTGCCAAATCAGTGCAGGGTATACAATAGATCTGGTATACAGCATGGCATACTTTATAGAACCTATGGCTAAGGCATAGGGAATGACTTTCATTCTCTTTCTATCTTCTGCCGTGGTCGGGCTTTAAGTCTTACTCAACTTCACACCTTGTAATACAGGCAAGAACTCTTTCTTTGACTGCTCCATTTTGAACTATTTCAAAATCTTGTCAAGGTATGTACTCATTGAAAAAACTTATCAAGCGTCTTGATCTATCTCTATAGATCTTGAATCTCAATATGTAAGCAGCTTCACCGAAGTCTTTCTTTGAAAAACTCCTTTCAGACACTCCTTTATGCTTTACAGAATAATTCTACATTATTTCCAATCAACAATATGTCATTCACATATACTTATCAGAAATGATGTAGTGCTCCCACTCATTTTATTGTAAATACAGGCTTCACCGCAAGTCTGTATAAAACTATATGCTTTGATCAACTCATCAAAGCGTATATTCCAACTCTGAGATGCTTGCACCAGTCCACAGATGGATCGCTGGAGCTTGCACATTTTGTTAGCACCTATCGGATTGACAAAACCTTCTAGTTGCATCGTATACAACTCTTCTTTAATAAATCCATTAAGGAATTCAGTTTTGTTTATCCCTTTGCCAGATTTCATAAAATGCGGCAATTGCTAACATGATTCGGACAGACTTAAGCATAGATATGAGTGAGAATCTCTCATCGTAGTGAACACCTTGAACTTGTTGAAAACCTTTTGCGGCAATTCTAGCTTTGTAGATAATAACACTACTATCAGCGTCCGTCTTCCTCTTGAGGATCCATTTAATTTTTATGGCTTGCCGATCATCGGGCAAATCCATCAAAGTCCATACTTTGTTCTCATACATGGATCATATCTCAGATTTCATGGCCTCAAACCATTTCGCGGAATCTGGGCTCATCATCGCTTCCTCATAGTTCGCAAGTTCGTCATGGTCTAATAACATGACTTCCAGAACAGGATTACCGTACCACTCTGGTGCGGATCTTACTCTGGTTTACCTACGAGATTCGGTAGTAACTTGATCTGAAGTTACATGATCATCATCATTAGCTTCCTCACTAATTGGTGTAGTAGTCACAAGAACATAATTCTGTGATGAACTACTTTCCAATAAGGGAGAAGGTACAATTACCTTATCAAGTTTTCTACTTTCCTCCCACTCACTTCTTTCGAGAGAAACTCCTTCTCTAGAAAGTTTCCGAATTTAGCAACAAAAGTCTTGCCCTCGGATCTGTGATAGAAGGTGTATCCAATAGTTTCCTTTGGATATCCTATGAAGACACATTTCTCCGATTAGGGTTTGAGTTTATCAGGTTGAAACTTTTTCACATAAGCATTACAACCTCAAACTTTAAGAAACGACAGCTTAGGTTTCTTGCCAAACCATAGTTCATACGGTGTCGTCTCAACGGATTTAGATGGTGCCCTATTTAACATGAATGCAGCTGTCTCTAATGCATAACCCCAAAATGATAGTGGTAGATCGGTAAGAG
The DNA here is from genome assembly GCF_018294505.1 of Triticum aestivum. Classification (NCBI taxonomy): domain Eukaryota; kingdom Viridiplantae; phylum Streptophyta; class Magnoliopsida; order Poales; family Poaceae; genus Triticum; species Triticum aestivum. The sequence continues at coordinate 597,564,178 of NC_057809.1, forward strand.
ACATCATAGATCGCACCATATCTTAATAAAGTACAGTTATGACGTTCGGACACACCATTACATTGTGGTGTTCCAGGTGGCGTGAGTAGTGAAACTATTTCACATTGTTTTTAACTGAAGGCCAAACTCGTAACTCAAATACTCTTCTCTACGATCAAATCGTAGAAACTTTATTTTCTTGCTACGATGATTTTTCACTTCGCTCTGAAATTCTTTGAACTTTTCAAATGTTTCAGACTTAAGTTTCATCAAGTAGATATACTCATATCTGCTCAAATCATCTGTGAAGATCAAAAAATAATGATACCTGTTGCGAGCCTCAATATTCATCGGACCACATACATCAGTATGTATGATTTCCAACAAATCTGTTGCTCGCTCCATTGTTCCAAAGAACGGAGTCTTAGTCATCTTGCCCATGAGGCATGGTTCGCAAGCATCAATTGATTCATAATCAAGTGATTCCAAAATCCCATCAGCATGGAGTTTCTTCATGCGCTTTACACCAATATGACCTAAACGGCAGTGCTACAAATAAGTTGCACTATCATTATTAACTTTGCATCTTTTGGTTTCAATATTATGATTATGTGTATCACTACGATCGAGATCCAACGAACTATTTTCATTGGGTGTGTAACCATATAAGGTTTTATTCATGTAAACAGAACAACAATTTATTCTCTTACTTAAATGAATAATCGTATTACAATAAACATGATCAAATCATATTCATGCTTAACGCAAACACCAAATAACACTTATTCAGGTTCAACACTAATCCCGAAAGTATAGGGAGTGTGCGATGATGATCATATCAATCTTGGAACCACTTCCAACACACATCGTCACTTCACCCTTAACTAGTCTCTGTTTATTCTGCAACTCCCGTTTCGAGTTACTAATCTTAGCAACTGAACTAGTATCAAATACTGAGGGGTTGCTATAAACACTAGTAAAGTACACATCAATAACATGTATATCAAATATACTTATGTTCACTTTGCCATCCTTCTTTTCTGCCAATCACTTGGGGTAGTTCCGCTTCCAGTGACCAGTCCCTTTGCAGTAGAAACACTTAGTCTCAGGCTTAGGACCAGACTTGGGCTTCTTCACTTGAGCAGCAACTTGCTTGCCGTTCTTCTTGAAGTTCCCCTTCTTCCCTTTGCCCTTTTCTTGAAACTAGTGATCTTGTCAACCATCAACACTTGAAGCTCTTTCTTGATTTCTACCTTCATCGATTTCCGCATTACGAAGAGCTTGGGAATCGTTTCCGTTATCCCTTGAATATCATAGTTCATCACGAAGTTCTACTAACTTGGTGATGGTGACTAGAGAATTCTGTCAATCACTATCTTATCTGGAAGATTAAATCCCACTTGATTCAAGCGATTGTTGTACTCAGACAATCTGGGCACATGCTCACTAGTTGAGCGATTCTCCTCCATCTTTTAGCTATAGAACTTGTTGGAGACTTTCATATCTCTCAACTCGGGTATTTGCTTGAAATATTAACTTCAACTCCTGGAACATCTCATATGCTCCATGACGTTCAAAACGTCTTTGAAGTCCTGATTCTAAGCCATTAAGCATGGTGCACTAAACTATCAAGTAGTCATCATGTTGAGCTAGCCAAACGTTCATAACGTCTGCATCTGCTCCTGCAATAGGTCCGTGACCTAGCAGTGCATCAAGGACATAATTCTTCTGTGCAGCAATGAGGATAAATCTCAGATCACGGATCCAATCCGCATCATTGCTACTAACATCTTTCAACACAATTTTCTCTAGGAACATATCAAAATAAACATATGAAAGCAACAACGCGAGCTATTGATCCACAACATAGATATGCTAATACTACCAGGACTAAGTTCATGATAAATTTAAGTTCAATTAATCATATTACTTAAGAACTCCCACTTAGATAGACATCCCTCTAATCCTCTAAGTGATTACGTGATCCAAATCAACTAAACCATAACCGATCATCACGTGAAATGGATTAGTTTTCAATGGTGAACATCATTATGTTGATCATATCTACTATATGATTCACGCTCGACCTTTCGGTCTCCGTGTTCCGAGGCCATATCTGCATATGCTAGGCTCGTCAAGTTTAACCTGAGTATTCTGCGTGTGCAAAAACTGGTTTGCACCCGTTGTAGATGGACGTAGAGCTTATCACACCCGATCATCACGTGGTGTCTGGGCACGACAAACTTTGGCAACGGTGCATACTCAGGGAGAACATTTCTTGATAATTTAGTGAGAGATCATCTTATAATGCTACCGTCAATCAAAGCAAGATAAGATGCATAAAAGATAAACATCACATGCAATCAATATAAGTGATATGATATGGCCATCATCATCTTGTGCCTGTGATCTCCATCTTCGAAGCACCGTCATGATCACCATCGTCACCGGCGCGACACCTTGATCTCCATCGTAGCATCGTTGTCGTCTCGCCAATCTTATGCTTCCACGACTATCGCTACCGCTTAGTGATAAAGTAAAGCATTACATCGCGATTGCATTGCATACAATAAAGTGACAACCATATGGCTCCTGCCAGTTGCCGATAACTCGATTACAAAACATGATCATCTCATACAATAAAATTTAGCATCATGTCTTGACCATATCATATCACAACATGCTCTGCAAAAACAAGTTAGACGTCCTCTACTTTGTTGTTGCAAGTTTTACGTGGCTGCTACGGGCTTAAGCAAGAACCAATCTTACCTACACATCAAAACCACAACGATAGTTTGTCAAGTTGGTGCTGTTTTAACCTTCGCAAGGACCGGGCGTAGCCACACTCGGTTCAACTAAAGTTGGAGAAACTGTCACCCGCAAGCCACCTCTGTGCAAAGCACGTCGGGAGAACCGGTCTCGCATAAGCGTACGCGTAATGTTGGTCCGGGCCGCTTCGTCCAACAATACCGCTGAACCAAAGTATGACATGCTGGTAAGCAGTATGACTTATATCGCCCACAACTCACTTGTGTTCTACTCGTGCATATAACATCAACACATAAAACCTAGGCTCGGATGCCACTGTTGAGTAACGTAGTAATTTCAAAATTTTCCTACGCACACGCAAGATCATGGCGATGCATAGCAACGAGAGGGGAGAGTATGATCTACGTACCCTTGTAGATTGCAACGGAAGCGTTGACACAACGTAGAGGAAGTAGTCGTACGTCTTCTTCCCGATCCGACCGATCCAAGCACCGTTACTCCGGCACCTCCGAGTTCTTAGCACACGTACAGCTCGATGGCGCTCCCCGGGCTCCGATCCAGCAAAGCTTCGGGGATGAGTTCCGTCAGCACAACGGCGTGGTGACGATGATGATGTTCCATCGACGCGGGGCTTCACCTAAGCACTACAACGATATGACCGAGGTGGAATGTGGTGGCAGGGGGCACCGCACACGGCTAAGGAACGATCACGAGGATCAACTTGTGTGTCCTAGGGTGCCCCCCTGCCCCCGTATATAAAGGATCCAAGGGGGGGTGCGGCCGGCCTAGAGGAGGGCGCAGGAGGAGTCCTACTCCTACCGGGAGTAGGACTCCCCTCCCCGTTCCTTGTCCAACTAGGAGAGGTGGAGGGAGAGAAGGAAAGGGGGGGCGCCGCCCCTCCCTCCTTGTCCAATTCGGACTAGGGGCAGAGGGGGCGCGCGGCCTGCCCTGGCAGCCCCTTCCTCTTCTCCACATTAGGCCCATGAGGCCCATTAACCTCCCGGAGGGTTCCGGTAACCCCCCGGTGCTCCGGTTTTATCCGAAACTACCCCGGAACCCTTTCCGGTGTCCGAATATAGTCATCCAATATATCAATCTTTATGTCTCGGCCATTTCAAGACTCCTCGTCATGTCCGTGATCATATCCGGGACTCCGAACTAACTTCGGTACATCAAAATGCATAAACTCATAATAACTGTCACCGTAACGTTAAGCGTGCGGACCCTACGGTTCGAGAACAATGTAGACATGACTGAGACAAATCTCCGGTCAATAACCAATAGCGGGACCTGGATGCCCATATTGGCTCCTACATATTCTACGAAGATCTTTATCGGTCAGACCGCATAACAACATACGTTGTTCCCTTTGTTATCGGTATGTTACTTGCCCGAGATTCGATCGTCGGTATCCAATACCTAGTTCAATCTCGTTACCGGCAAGTCTCTTTACTCGTTCCGTAATACATCATCTCACAACTAACATATTAGTTGTAATGCTTGCAAGGCTTATGTGATGTGCATTACCGAGAGGGCCCAGAGATACCTCTCCGACAATCGGAGTGACAAAACCTAATCTCGAAATACGCCAACCCAACATGTACCTTTGGAGACACCTGTAGTGATCCAATATTCAAACATCACGGGGTGGAGAATATGCGCTAATCTAATTGCTGATTGGGTTGAACTATTTTACTTTCATATATAGCTGGAGATCCGTAGACGATCTGAGCTATGGACATGATTCATTATTTGAGCACTTTTCAACTAGGAAAGGTTACATTAAGGACTAGCTGCTACATTATTAAATAAAAACATTTTTTTCAAGAATATTACTAAACTTCTTTCTTTGCTTGATATATTAATTTTGGGGATTTTCCAGTAATTTGTCTACTACTTCCAAAATTCTCAAATCTTTATGTTTGAATATTTCCAATTTTCTTGATGTTTTACAATTGATGTATTTCTTCTATTTTTCATTGGTCATTATTTCTTGGGAATTTCAGTTTGTCTGTGGCTTCTGAATCTCCCAAAACTTTCATTGTTCCTTTGAATATTGCCTATCTTTCTAACATGGTATCAGATACCGCACCTTCCTTCCCGCAAAAAAAAAAGATACCGCACCTTCCTAACCTAAACTTCCCACTCATTTGAGCTCGAGCTGAGAATAGCTACGTCCATATTGCATTAGCTATTGTTCACATCGTGATTTGTATTTTTTGTTTCAAGATATGTTTTTTGAATTTGGATCTAAAAATTTGTGTCAATGGTACTCCTCAATTTTTTAATGCTTATTACGTCCTTAAAAAGTTATTTTCTAATTCTTCTAAAGAATGTCACAGAGATCAGGTGCATTAGTGCACCAAATGCTCCGGTGCATTAGATATCTTCCCGTGATGCTGGTTGAGGCAATAAACTCCTTCCATCGCTGTTGCTGGCGAGAATTTCTCCTAGCATATACTCCTACAGTTAATATCCGGTAAATGCTCTGGTGTAATCACTAGTTAGTGTATATACAGTATCCTAGGCTTAGCTGTATCAATCAAATAGCATTGATCTGATTATTAGATGTACAGTACGTGCTGTATAGGGCTAACACTAATATAAATAGAGAAGACGCTGGCTGGTGTAGACCTATACTATTGGTCTTCCTCTCCCACAGACAAACTGACAGAGTGAGATGGCCTGAGGGAGGGCTCATGTCATGATGTCTTGCTTTGCCTTGAGAAGCAAGCACCGTCGCCGATGCCTTTCGCCGGCGGCTACAGGCGAGCTGATCCAGTGATAATCATGGATTCTTTGTCTCCCTCACCGACTCACTCTGCGCCTAACAACTCCACGGCTTCGGCGCAGGCCACGCGTTCGACGGAATGTCTGAGAAGGTTGATGATGAGGAAAGCGTGGAAACGGCTGTGGCCGGTGGTGAGGACCGCCTCGGCGCCCTCCTGGACGAGCTCCTCCTACACGTGATGTCGTTCCTGGCTTCCCGCGAGGCCGTGCGGACGTGCGAGCTCGCCCGGCGCTGGCGCACCCTCTGGAAGTCCGTGCCCGCGCTCCGCATCGACGACCCCGACACCTGCCACGGCACGAAAGGCTCCAGCACGTTTGTGAACAACCTTCTTCGCCTCCGCGACCCGGTGCCTCTGAATGTGTGTGACATCAGTTCCCATAGCTGGGGAATGGATTGGTCCGGTAAGACGTTTCGAGGAATAATCGAGCCGTGGGTCCAGCATGCTGTGTCGTGCCAAGCTCGGGAGCTTCGAATCTCCTTTGTCTGCCATGCGGCCAACATGACTCTCGTCTCCTCGCACTTGAAGAGGTTACGGTTCAGCCGCATGACCTTCTCAGGATGCTCTCTGGATTTGTCGAGCTGCCATGTGCTAGAGGAGTTGGAGATGTCAGGTTGCGACATCTTCGTGGATGCTATCCTGTGCCTTCCATTGCAGCATCTTAACATCCACGACGGATGCTTTGGTAGTGATTACCGGACTCGTATTTCTGCCCCGAACCTCATTATCTTGAAGCTGACTGCAATGGAAGGTTTGATTCCTTTGCTTGATAGCATGCCATCATTGGTAGCATCAGTTGTTACGCCTGGCGAGATCGACGACGAGTGTGACTCTGATGACGGATCATGTGAGACTAAGGATGCGTGTGACTGTGATGACGGATCATGTGGTGCATGTACCATGTAATGTGTTGTCGGAATGATTACAAACACCCTACAGTTTGTTTGTGAGAATTACATTATGTATGCCGGTACTTGGTAGTTGGTACTCTTTTAGTTATTGATACTACTTGAAACATGTATGGTTGAGATTACTCTGTGAGCCATTTAAATTTATGCAATGCTTGAGTTGTATTTCGGAGCAGGCCAGGGACTTGCTAAACCCTCTTCACTTTGTCCAGTTTATATTTTCTCCCTATGTTTAGCAAGTTGAAAACGTTGTTGCTCAATGACTGGTGTGTGGCTTGTGACTTCGGTTGGGTTCTCCAGTATTCACCAATTCTAGAGACGCTTACGCTTCAGCTTGATTCTGAACTCGTGGGGTATTTCAATTTTCAAGTATGATAGTTTTTTGTCTTTGAAGCTGCCATATGATGTGCCTTTTGTTGACTTCAGGAAAGCATTATGTTTGCTGCAGAAATATCTCAAACCAGATAAAAGCTGTAACTCAAGGGCGCAAGTTTACAACTCAATGGAATAATCACGGTTGTCGCGCATCTCAAGGTAGTCAAAATTATGTGTCCGGAAGGAAAATGTAATAGTTGACCCAATAGCGACCGTAGTGCACCAATCTACGTTTTTTTGCTTATTAGAGGTGACCCTGTCTGCCGGGGAAGCAACCAGCAGAGAGAATAGCACTGCAATAAAAAAAAGTTTCTGAACTTTATGCATGATTAGCAAAGATAGCTCTAGTCCATGCTAATGTAGCCCGGACTGGAGGTAGAAGACTTTAGTAAGTGTACACTTTTTTCCCTCATAATGGGACAGTTTGAATGCACCTATTCGTATGAACTCATATGCTATGCTGCGTGGGCATGGCTTGTTGCTTGGGTGCAGCTGGAGTAGGATCAAGTGTCATTGTGCTGTTAGCAGTGCACTCTGTTTATTTCCTCAACTCGGCGACAGGTTTGCCAGCTCAAGAACTATGCACATTTTTCTTAAGACGTGTGTGTGTGGAGCCTTTCTAGTGTAGTTTCAGGCTCGGCGATGCAAATTCTGACTCGGAGCGTATGATTCTACGGATGCAACTGCTATGCAATCCAGTCTTAAGGTGCCACCTAGCAAAACCAATCCTGAAATTTGATCCGAAACTTAGGCTCGATTCCTGGTACTAGTCTATGGAGCGGGTCTTGGGATTTTTTATGGAGGTGGCAAAACAAGTACTAATACACAACCCATTGATTTTCTCAAAAGCTAATCTTCATAAACTTTAAGAAAATTTGTAGAGATCCCGCAAAAAAACTATAGAGAAAATTTTCTATATCTACAATACCAGATATATACCTTATGGAACGTATTTCATGATGATTATAATAATATATTGATATTGATTTGGTATTCCAGATGTTTTAAAAAATCCTATAAATATTGTCAAAGTTAACAAAGTTTGACTTTAAAAAGTCTAACACAAAGCTTAGCAGCACCAAGGGAAGGAGGCAATAGTCTAAGACATTCAAAAATGAGATGCTCAACTATCTTTAATACTTTTTTTTCAAAAGCTGAAAATATATTCTAAAACTTATTTGAAAGACTGAAAATAGTTTAACACATTGATAAAACATACGTTCGCCATGTTTCCGAATTTTGTATTCAAATTAGACTTTCAGCTCCAGAAACAAAAGAAGTCAAAACATGTTATGAATAGTAGTTGTCTAAGGTTGGGCCACGAATTTTACCCATTAACATGATCAATACCAAATTTATTGAATTTTGTTTCTCAAGATATGTTCCAAGTTTGGACTTGGGTTTTTATGACATTGTATTGCTTCTATGTCGTACAAATTTAAAAAAAAATCAACCAGTTTCACCACAAATTGTGAGTGAACTAGCTATGATCTCCTGCTCTGGCCACCCTTTGTTGCCTAGATGCATCTTCACATGCACATCTAACCAAAGATTTTATGTTTCAAAGGAATTTTTGCTTTCCACATATCCTATATACATAAGAAGTTCATTCCCACTACATGATTTATCTTAACATGCAAGCTGTCCGCATCAGCAAATCAGCCACATCATCATTCCATAATCGGCTTACAGATGGCACCGATGAAAAGATCAGCAGGCCATCTCAGCGATCAGTTACCAGTGTTACCGGAGGACCGAAGGGACGCTCACAGCGGTACAGAGAGTATAGAAGGACCTCCCTCCCGAGTCCGACCCACCATGTGCCGTGGTGCGTGAACCCACCAAGTCAAAAAAAACCCGACCTCCTCCTTGACGCCATCAATACCTGCAAGATCCGGAGGAGCTCCCTCAAGCCGTTGCTATGCTCCTGGCCCTCATCGCGTCGGCGGCCTCGGACGCGGCTGATGTGGCCATCGTCGCCGCAGCCCCGGTTCTAGCGGGATGAGCTGGGCAAGGAGAGGCTCGCTTCGCCACCGCCATTAAATCCTGCAAGAGCCATCCCAGCGCAGTCGATTCAGCCTATGCGCATGTTGCTGGTCTGCTTGGCGCCCTTGCACAGCCGGACTAGGATGCACCGAACGCGGCCGTCCCCGCCCCAGCGGTGGCCTCCGTTCTAGCGGGATGTCCTCGGGAATGAGAACCTTGCAAGCATCCCCTTGGCTCCTCGGCGTCGCCATCAATGCCCAAGGTACGTGAATCTTACTCTGTTCTTCAGACTTTTTAGACTGCAGTTTTTTATCCCTGACATTTCTTCAGTTTCATCAGACTTCTACTACCTACCGTCAACCATCGTGTGTCACACTTGCAGAGTCCTGAAGTGTAATAATTTCTTGGCGCTTACTGGTAGCTCTGAGGTGCTTTCTAGCTTCAATAGGGCGAGGACGGTGACCTACGGACTGGACTACAGCAACAACGCTTCTGCAATTGAAGCCCTGTTGTTCTTCTATGGATTTAACTTTCCTCACATCAATCGTACACAGTCCACTGCTTCAAGCCCTCTACGGCCCAATTCTAGAATCATCCTACACTGTTTATCTTCTCCGTTGCCATTTGGGACCAGGGAAAACCTTTCTGTTGCAGGTAATTAATGCATGACGCTCCACTTCCACTCCCCACTATATATCTCAACAAGAAACTGATGGATCCCCGTATAAAGTGCTTACCCCGCTTTGGTACATCCTCCAGTATAGTTGGATGTTTGCCATGGGCACTCATACTTGCCGCTGGTGAACAACTCCCTCCCCTGTCCTCTACATTCGGACATTCCCAATGACATATTGCCGGTTGAATCACAAATCTGGATTTATTCAGGTACTAGATGACTTGAACGCCCGAGCCATAATCTTAGTTGTTCTTCCCTCGCTGCATACCCAAGCGTGTCAGGTACACATTGTTCCCATCCATTGCTACTTCTTCATCTTTGTGTACTTGATTAATATTTAAATCTAATTTAGCTTGATCGAACACAGCCTTGCATACATTGCCTATTCTGGATTTTATTGCTTGATCCAGATCTGAATTTCATTTTGCTTGATTGAAGAATATATCCTGGAATTGTATCTCCTTACCCTATCATGTCCATGGTGCTACTAAGGCCACAAGCTGACTACTACTGCCTTCAGACCCGCATTTCTCCTTTTATCTCATATATGCATGTGCGTGTCATCAAATATTTGGTTCTCCTTTCTGTTTTGCGACTCATTCATATCAACGGTTATCAGTTTGATGCTGAACAATCTATTAATTTGTGATGCTCCTCCTGGCCTATAGGTATTCGACTAAATGTTGTTGCGTAAATTTATCTCGAGGTAATTTGTGTGTCAATCAATTTGATACTTTGTATGCCTCCTGTATTTTTATCGAATCGAAGGTTAACATAGTTTCCTGACTTTTATTTGTTGTTTGTTGTCCCCTTACAGGAATCCTCTCTGTTTTATTGTAGGTTAATTGGCTGCTACCTTCTGACCGACCAATGTTGTTATTGACTAGCCTACAGGTAATAATATCAATGTTGGCAGACAAAGTTTTTTCCTACTAACGTGTCTCTAGACCCCCTATAGTTCAAATGCTCTATTTTTTAGACATTTGTGTTGTATTGTTGAAAGGCAAACTACTTTAGATCATCCCTTGCCTTTCTAAGAGAATTACCGAATGTACAACATGGTTGTTGTACTGTATCAGAAATGCAGATTGTATGTACCAGTTGTTCTACTGATGTGCATGTGATCTCACATTTAGAATCGTAAATGCAATCATCCTTACATCATTTATGCTATTCGGCAATATACTGGAGGCACTTGCTAATTCGCATGGCAGGCTATTATATGTACCAATGTATTTGCTACACCATCAACTACCTTTTTCCAGTGACTATATATCTATTTTTGAAGGGTTCCCGCAGCAACGTGCGGGGAATCATCTAGTTCAACAAAATGCACCACCCTAGATCTGATCATTTGACCCGGGGCCAAAAGCCTGACCTCCAGGTTGGCTCAGGCTCCACTTTTCTGCCTGAAGCTTGAAAAAAATCCCAAAGTGACCTAATCTTTTATTCAAGAAATAGGAATAATGTAGTATATTTTACCCACAAAAAATCTAACCATAGCATTAAACTTTTGGATCCAAATCGGTCCTTTACGAAGCAGCGCATAAACTATGGTTTAAGCTTTTGTCACTCTAGCAACCCATCATCTAATAACTACTCCACAATGTATCCCCTTAGGCCCAAATATGGTCAAGTGCCATGTAGTTGACGTTCACATGACAACACTAAGGAAACCACAACATACATATCAACAAAATATCGAACACATATTAAATTCACATAATTACTTGCAACATGTTTCTCCCATGACCTCAAGAACGAAAGTAAGTACTCACAAATGATAATCATGCTCAAGATCAAAGGGGTATTAAATAGCACAATGGATCTGAACATGTAATCTTTCATCAAATAAACCATATAGTAATCAACTACAAGATGTAATCAACACTACTAGTCACCCACAGGTACCAATCTGAGATTCCGGTACAAATATTGAACACAAGAGATGAACTAGGGTTTGAGATGAGATGATGATGTTGAAGATATTGATAAAGATTGGCCTCCCAAAGATGAGAGGGGTGTTGGTGATGACGATGACTTCGATTTCCCCCTTCGGGAGGGAAGTTCCCCCGGCGGAATCGCTCCGCCGGAGGGCAAAAATGCTCCTGCCTAAGTTTCGCCTTGAGACGGCAGCGCTTCGTCCCGAAAGTCCTCTCCTGATTTTTTATTCTAGGTCAAAATAACCTATATACCAGAAGATGGAAACCGGAGGTGGACTGGGCTGAGCACGACTCACCAGGGCGCGCCTGGGGGGCCTGGCGTGCACTGGTGTCTTGTGCTCACCAGGTGGCCCCCTCCGGTAGTTATTTGCTCCAATATTTATTAAATATTCCAAAACATTTCTCCGTGAAGTTTCAGCTCATTTGGAGATGTGCAGAATAGGTATATCTGACATAACTTTTTCAGGTCCAGATTTCCAGCTGACGACATTCTCTCTCTTTGTGTAAACCTTGCATATTATGAGAGAAAAATATTAGAATTACTCCCAAAAGCATTATTATACATAAAAATATCATAAATAACAGTAGAAAATCATGATGCAAAATGAACGTATCAAGGCCGCTTCCTATTAATGTGATCATGGATGATCAATGCAGCCGCCACAATCTTTTTATCATCTGAGGACGAATAATCCCATGAACAAATTAAGTGAAAGAAAAACCCATCCCCGCTATTCATGATACCTTGTGAGCAACGTGTCGAACACCTTGCAGTCGTGGTGGAGACGTGATCGGAAAGAGCAAGTTGAAGAAGCGAAGCAAGGTTGGTGTTGGTGGGGTGGGCGTCGTGGGGCAAAAACTACCGAAACGCGGCCGTGGGGTGGCAATGACATGGCATGGTTGTGGGATGGACGACCTTGATGGAAGGTGACGCCGCCGAGAATGGGGATTGCGGTAGGGCAGAGGGCGGAGGCCGAAGGGAGAAGAAGGGGAAGAGACAAGTGGTTGTGTCCCCAATAGGCGGGCCAGGAGGGACTAGGGTGCGCGCCGCGCCTGTCTGTTTGGCCGCAAACGCGATCCAACTTTGGGCCGGAAATGAGTCAAAAGCGGATCAAAAATTGACAACGGTCCGTTTACTTTTGTGCGTTGGGTGGCATGTTTTGTTCGTGTAGGGCTGTAGGCCATGTACAACACGGTCGGCCGTTTTGCTCGTACGGAGAGATTTTCCTGGCACCTCCCAGCTAGCGATGCCAGACATGGCAGCCGGTGCTTCGAGTGTATTTAGCGGGTTGAAGAGTTTGTTTGATGTGACGGATAAAGCGCCTCGGTTTTGGAGACGCAGGCTCTTACGTGAGCGCTATATTTTTTTAATTATTTTAATTCTTTTTTAACTTTAGAAACTTTTTTTGAATTAAAAAAGTGTTACATCGTCTACTAAACTCTTCACAATAAAAGCCGGCGGCTCATCAAACCACACCGAAGGTGGATCCGACACCGTTTGCCTAGCTAAAACATGAGCGACAGAATTTGCCTCTTTAGGCAGTGAATAAAAGACACCAAAGTATAATATATAGTAAGGACCAAACAATCCGAATAGATCGCCGCTGCGCCCTATGCCGTAGATTCTTCATTTTTTATGGTATTAATTCTTTAAGAATTTATCTAAACGCCTATACATTGGATATGCCCTTCCGACCTTACCATTAAATAGACATGGACGGACCATTTAGGAGCGTTGGAGTTGGGCTAAAACCAAAGGCACCCCCCCTGTTTCCAGGTGAGCGAAAAAATACCCCGCTTCGGTGCTTCCGTAGCCTTGTCGCTGTTTCCTCCCGCGAGCCATCCCCGGCTTCTACCGACCCCGCCGCTTCACCGCCGTCGCCGCCGCCGCCATGAACCAGCCGGTGCAGAAGAACACCCTCTACGTAGGTACGCGGCAGCACCGTCCTCCCTCACTAACCTCTTCTCCCCTGCCGTTGTCCTCGCCCGCCCGCCCGCCCGCCCGCCCGCGCACTCGCTCGCCACCTGTTCGACGAAATTCGTCAGCGAGATGCACACCTCCCGGGGGTTCTCCTGGCTGCTTCCCCGGCTGCGGAAGGGCCTAGTCTTCTCTGGTTCCCCGGCCGAACTCCCGTGCGATCGAAAACTAAGCCGAGCTCCGTTCCCTGGTTTCGTCCGTCGGCGCAGGTGGGCTGGCGGAGGAGGTGGACGAGAAGATCCTGCACGCGGCGTTCGTGCCCTTCGGGGAGGTCAAGGACGTCAAGACGCCGCTCGACCAGGCCACGCAGAAGCACCGCTCCTTCGGCTTCGTCACGTTCCTCGAGCGCGAGGATGCCGCCGCCGCCATGGACAACATGGACGGCGCCGAGCTCTTCGGCCGCGTCCTCACCGTCAACTACGCCTTCCCCGAGAAAATCAAGGGAGGGGAGCAGGGATGGGCCGCGCAGCCAGGTATGCCACGCTCCCTGTGCTTTCTCTCCTCTGTTCAATTATGCCCTGCTTTCGTGCTTGCCTGCCTGCTTGCTTGACACTAGGGTTAGGGCTGCCAGATGTTTTTCTTACCTGGCATGAAGTTGGAAGATTAAGGGCGAGGAATTTTTAGGGCTTGCGATTACAGATTTGATATGGTGTTAATGTCCGCGAATTATGCTTTTGTATTGTGGTTTGTCTTTATGTTTTCATTATAAGGATTTTCTCCAGTTCAAATTGGTAGAAAAAATGGAATTGTCCATGTGCATTAAGTTCTTGTGCTGACCAACAAGTTGCAGGTCTTACATAGGGTTTGGATTTATTCTAGTGTGGCCGGCAATTGGTTTCTACTTAGATCTTTCTGTATTGGAAATATGTTAGCTCTTGCTGGTAGGAACAATGTTCAGAATTTCAACTATATAATCTGAATAGTCCAAATGTGTCCATCTGGTTCAGCTCTAGTAGTCAGCAATCAGAATTGTAGGTCCTCTGCTAATCTCATGTGCATTCTTCGCTTATAAATTTAGCCATGATCCAAACATCTCAATCTAGTATCTAATTTACTATGGATGCTCCCATATTTAAAATATTAACCCATGCCTGCTTTAGTTGAAACCGCATTGTCTAAAATGTTATATTTAAATTTATGATCTTATCACGCAAATACTGCTATTTGATTTAGTTGGAGTCGTTGGCTTTGCAGAAGCAAAGAGAGCTAAGTGTTATATAAGTATGACTATGAGCTCTAGGTTCTCAGTCTGTCTGGAGCTGTATGTAATTAGGAAGATATTGATGAGAAAACTTTCAGAGTTCAGAGTTTTTATATTATTATTACTACCCCTGTTCGGAAATAGATGACATCCTTTTACTCCTAATAAGAAACTTTTTTGACTGGTCAGGTGAATATAGTATCATTAGGTTTGTCATGAGAATATTTTCATAGTATCATAGTTCTCGAGAACTCTTTCCAGTAGATATGAAAAGTTTCAGTAAAAGTTGCATGCTGCATACTGGGCCCACGTTCTATACGAATAGAGGAGAGGATGAGCACATGCTTATGGATAAGTCAAACTTGCAATTTTTGCCTTTTATTCGAGGATACCAGTTTTGATTTTATTGTGAGAGGAGCACTAAGACGCCAGTGCTAATGTACAAGAGTGTTTGCAGATCATGCAGTTGGCATTCCTACAAATTCAAAATTTTATAGAATATAATTTTCTGGCATACCAGCTAGCTCCTAGCCTTGGGTAATATATCGCCCTATTTAGTCGCCTAGATTTGGTTGTCAGCTTTTGCCTCTCTAAGACAAACTATATTCTTCATATTCAAAACAAGTGACCTTAGTTGATTACAAGTGTACCAAACTACCAGTAAATATTTTGCCCCTCTTATTGTCTCGTTAATTAGCAAGGATCCTTAACTAGTTTTAGTGGTTGTTGGAATTATTCCATCTGTTAGTTTTTAGCAATGAAAAAGTCGATACATGGCTGTAATGTGGAGGCATCACTACAACTGGTGGAGCCACGTGCCTCCGGGTGACAGGACAGTGTGATGGTAGAATGGGTGCCTAAGCCACTTAGAGGAAAGCCTTATCCTAGCTTATTATTTCATTTAAATTTGTTACCTTGGAAAGCAAGATAGAATCTTGATCATTAGGATTTGATTTTTCTTTTTGCATCTCTGATATGGGTGGCTCTCGTATTAGGCCTGATCTTTGCACTAGGAAATGATAACTTGTATTGCTTGATGACTAAAATGTCAACAGCAGACAGCAATGTGATAGCCTTGGACAATGAACTCGACAAACCAAACACTTGATGGATCACAAGCTCAAACCCTAGGGTAGGAGCAAAGCTCAACTAGTTTCTTCTCAAATCAAGTTTGAGAGCATCAGGTAGTACCCAATTCTCATGAAGATTAGGTGGTGAGTCAAGTAGGATAAGATTCACCTGTATTTGGTTGGCCCCAAGCTCTTTATCACATCATAACCGACTCTCTCCTTGCAGCTCTGATCAATCCACCCGTCATTGCAAATAATTGCTCCTTACCCTTTGATTGTATGTCCATTTTTGCTTGATGTCTGGCTCACCAGATCTGGTACATGAAAAATCCATTCCATGAGCCGTTGTAATTGGTCCTACTTGAGTTGGTTGTGTACTTGTGTATCAATCCACCCATCAGTCTCCCTATGTAAGGGCTAAAG
>NC_057809.1:597580644-597594108 GCF_018294505.1 Triticum aestivum
CCAGCGCCTTAAAGCAAAGCGTCGCCTTAAAAACATAGAACCAATCTCTCTTCTTCCACGTCTCTTTCGTTCTCTACACTCATGCCACATGCTCTGTGGCCGTGGTTTTATGGCACAGCGTCCCACTGAGCACAACTTCTACCTTTTCTGGGGTTCCAGGCAAAATATCATGGGTAGCAGATTACACTAAACTAAGGTTGAACTTAACGATTCCCGTGTAATGATAGAACTGCAGTATAACATGTCTATCAGGAAGAAACTACAAGGAAGCCCTTCATCTAGGAGTCACAGTTGTTCACACTGCATGAAATTGCATCTCTAGTAGACTTGGTATTCACTATATGCACAGACAAATTATATTGCTGTGTTAATTGTACTCAAGCTGAGTTTGTTCTTTCGTGTCAGAATTTTTTATGTATTATGTAATCTTAGGCTCTGTTTTGAACACAAGATTCTTGTAGGATTTTCTTGCGTCAGATACAACTGCTGAATGCAAATCTGATTATGTGGTTGACTCTTGCATTATGTAGATTATGATCCCTTTCTGTCTATGCTTTTGTTTCATACTCCCTCCTTCCCATAATATAAGAGCGTTTTTGACACTTATATTATGGGACGGAGGGAGTAGCAGATATATGCTAATTTGGAGGTTTGGCTTCATGACAACTTTGTCTACACTGATTGCTCACTAAGTACATGTCTGTGTTCAGTTTGGGCGGATGCGGATACTTGGTTCGAGAGGCAGCAGCAAGAAGAGGAAATGAAGCGCCTTCAGACAGAGCAGAATGCAGCAATGAAAGAAGCAGAAAGGCTTCACAGGGAGAAAGTAGCCGCAGAAAAGAACGGGGAGACGGATGAAGCAGATCCCATGGCCGTGGCGGAAGCTCAGGCTGTGAACTAAAAAGCTCTTGATAAATCCGTCGATGCTAACGTTGGAACAAATACTGTATGCATGTGCATTTGCCAAGTACATGGTTTTCATAGTCGATCGGTGTAGCTACCTTGCGCGAACTTGCTAGGGCTGGTTGGTAGCTGATCCCACTTCCTGAAGGGATGCTTCCGTTCATTCTGGCCGTGTAACATGGAATTTTTGTTAGTAACATGGATGTTATGTGTTTCAGTTATGCTGCTGTTACAGGTGATTGGGTTGAACTATTTTACATTCGTACCTAGCTGGAGATCCGTAGACGATTTGAGCGTCAGACATGATTCATGATTGTGCATTTCAAACTAGGAACCTGACATTAAGGACTAACCGGCTACATTATTAAAAAAAACATTATTTTTTCTTATTTCAAGAATCTTACTAAACTTCTTTCTTTGCTTGATATATTACTTTTGGGGATTTTCCAATAATTTGTCTACTAGGAGTACTTCCAAAATTTTCAAATCTTTATGTTTGAATATTTCCAATTTTCTTGATGTTTTATAACTGGTGTATTTCTTCTATTTTTCATTAGTCGTTATTTCTTGGGAATTTCAGTTTGTCTTTCACTTCTAAATCTCCTAAAACTTTCACCGGTCTTCTGAATATTGCCTATCTTTCTGATATGGTATACTTTTTGAATTTCTTTTACTTGTTGTTGGCAATAATTCTAGGGGGGGTTCCCAATAGTTTGTCTTCTAAATTCCAATTCTCTGAAAAAACAAGATTTTGGTTTTACATTTTTCCTCCCGTGTTATACCATTTGAATTTATTTTACTTGTTGCTGGTCATTATGTTTGGGGAAGTTTATGATAGTTTGTCTACTAATTTCAAAATTCCTCCCCTGTCACATTTTATTTTCAAAGTTCCTAAAATTTCCACGGCTTTTCTGTTTTTATCAGTTTGATGTTCCATCGACTCGCAATTCAGACCGGCGGAAAGCCGGAAAGAGTGGCAAAGAACTCACGGCAATCTGGCCATGCGACGGACGCCGTCGTCCACTGTTGGTGCGCTTGGCTCATAATAGGGTTAAAAATTTCAATGAAATTTCACATATTTCAGTGGGGGCCGGAAAAAAAATTAACCCCAAAATTCCGAGGTAGATCCAAACCGATTTCAAAATAAATTTAAATTTTATTAGAATTCGTTAAAATTAAGTGAAATTTGAAATCTCAATATCCGAAATAATTTCCAAATTTTTTGTATATTTCAGTGAGGTGCGAAATTATTTTGTTTCTGAAATGAAAAACCTCAGGCCCATTCTCGCTCGAGACTCGAGAGCGACCTCCCTCCGAACATCCTCTCGCGACAAAGCAGTGTCAATGTCAATGTCATGGCACTCTCTTCAGTTTATTGGCTTAATCAGCCGGATGGATTGTGCACGCGTCGTTGGAGGGCGTCCTCGTCCTCGCCTGGCCGGAACCCGGAAGGAAGGAGCATTGATCTGACCTGCCTCATTCGACGGTGAGGACGAGAAGCACGCACGCACCAGCACCAGTGTCCCGCGGAGAGAACCCGGCCATCGTCAGGAGCAATGACTCGGCCGGCGTGGCACGTACGGCGCCATCAATCGTGACGCGAAATGGTAACTGCACTGCAATGCTATGCTCTCTAGGCCTGTGTAAGAGGGTGAAACCAATCCCGAAATTCGTTTGTTTGTTGTATACTAGCAAAAGTGCCCGTGCATTGCAACGGGAGAAATAAATTATCACACTTAGCGTCCCATCCTTGTTACCACTTATTTTCTTTATCCTCATTGTCGGTCACGCTGTCTACTACACGGCGAACGTTCCACCTAAGCTTGGAGCTAATGAAGAATCGTCTACATACACAGACCAACGAACAGTCGCGTTTGAGATCCCGGCCAAATCCGCGCAATCTAATGATTGCGCCTTGTGTTTGTGCTATCCATATTTTACATCGTAGCAGTTCAGTACCAGTCCGTAAAGGACACAAGAAATTTTCAAATTTAACTTTAGTTTAAAACAACCAACACTTTTTTTGTGGGGTAAAACGATCAACACCAAAGAAAAGGGGAGGTTGCGAGTTTGATTCATGTCACGGTCAACTATTTTTGCCTCATCTCCTAAATGGGCTGGTGGGTCTGATTTGTTGGGCCGAATCGCACAGACAGGTTGGGAGGGCACTTTTTTTCATTGGTGGAATGTAACACAGACGAACGGGGCAGAGGCCCGGCGGCCCAGGACAGACGATCTGTAGAATAGCCTAGCTGAGTATGGAGAAACGCTATGGACATACCAAATGGAAGGCCAAATAATATTATACCTCCATTTATATAAAAAAAATAGCATATATGCCCGTATGTTACAACAGTAAAAAAAGTGATATAAATTTAGTGAGGATTGTATGCACAAACATAACGTTCAATGTGTTATAAAGTTGGCGCAAATTTAGTAAGTATCATAAGTGGGTCTGCTGCAACCGAAGAAAAAATAATGTGAATTTAGTGAGGATTGCATGTAGGAAAAAAATGCCACATCATTTTTATTCATAAGATATGGATGAGGCCAGTACGCCTGTCATTGGTTCAAATTAAATTCCATGCCAACCAAATATGGTGCCCACAAATCCCGCACGTCCTATCCATTTGGTAGGGATCCTCCCTCAATCCTCCTATAATTACCGTATATTTCCTTATTGTGTATTTCTTCTCTTTCTTTCCTTATATATCAAGCATGTCATGAATCTCAGTGGCCAGCCGGTTAATTACCACATAATGACCCTATATTTCATTTCTCTCCCTTTCCTTTGGCCTTCCATCTTTATTTCTCATGCAATATTCACATCTTATTCTTTTCTTTATTTCCGAAGTAGCTCGATGCCTGACAACCTAAAAACGTATATAAACTGCAAAAAACTAATGTAAAATAGCAAAGTGGGACTATTTAATAATATGTAAACAATTATGAAAAAGCCTCCAACCTGCTCCTTGTCCGTCCCGTGGGCCGCAACACCCGTCTCGGCTCAGCATTCCGTGCTCATCAAGCACCCAACTCCCTCAGCCCGAATATGCTTGTTTCCTATTCTTTATGTTAAGGAGCCAGACGCCCAAATAGGCACATCCATGAGCCTAGCTAGACTGGTTTGCTATGTTGGCATCTTCACGGCAAACCATGGTTTGAATCCCAGTTTTCTTATCCCGACTTTGTTTTTCTATTTTTATTCAAACTAAAAGTGTAAAATCACAGAAAAAGGCGTATTGTGATGATGAATCCACAGAGTCAATCCGTGCTTTATTATTAGGGATAGATAGATAGATATGCAAAACTAACAAGACTAGGTTTTCGGGCCGTCGCTCCGGAGCACGGTTGCGAGGATACGGCGGTGCCGAGGTAGGAGCAGAGCTGTCTTTGCCCGGGCTTGCAATTTGCAATGGCTACGCGAAGCCTTGCACGGCAACCACCACCTTCCATCCCGGGCAAGACTTGGCGCCGACTCCAATCATCACCCCGCCAGCCCGTCCGTCTTTTCCTTTCCTTGGCCCCTACTGCTACGAGTAGCGCGACGGCGCGCGACCGAGTCGAGTCCAGCCGGCCGTCCACCAGAGACAGACACACACACGGGTCTGAGAGGTCTGGTCTCGTGCGGGCGACCGACCCGATCCCACCCAGCGGCCAGCGCCGCACGTACGTACGTGTACGTACGTTCCCATGGGAACGCGCGGGGCTCGGGCGGAATAATCCGCGGGATTCCTGGGATAATCCCCTTCCCTCGCCCCGGGGATGAGACCCCACCGTGTCATCTGCCATGGCCCCCCACGTTCCGTTGTAAAAAAGGACCACCTGCACGAACGAATTGCCAAAAAGAACCACCCGCAGATGAATTTGACAAAAAAGACCCCCCTCAGCCGTGGCGGCAGGCCTGGCAGGCGACACGTGGCACCTGCCGCCACCGGGCCAGGCGGCAGGCTGCCTGCAACGGGATTCTGGCCGAGCGACGGAACGGGCTGGCGTGGCGGGGCCCGGCCGCCTCCTGCCGTGGCGGCAGTACTGTAGCTGCTGGGACCGGCCGCCTCGCTGCATGGCGGCAGTACTGTCCCCACGCTCCTGTCACTAACTCTTAATTCTGTTAATCTAGACACGCTCGGCTGCAATCCTGGCTATAGGAACCGCGCGCGGTGGATGCTTAATTTCCCGGCGCCTCACTGTGTCGCTGTTACGGCGTAGATCCGTGTCATCGGCCCCGATTAAAAATCTATACAAGTATTGTAGATCAATACTCTGCTAAGCAAACTAGCTGTTGTCCCTGCCTACGTCGACGCGAAAGAGAGAGCTAGCTGGTGATCCAAATAGTGGTAGTGTTTTCTTAGCTAGGTCGTCCTCGTAAATGACTAGGGAATCCGCATGACTAGTACTTCCTCCGTTTCTAAATATTTGTTTCCTTAAATATTTTAACAAATGACTATATACGAAGCAAAATGAGTGAATCTACATTTTAAAATATGTCTAGAAAAACAATTATTTAAGAACGAAGGGAGTACAGTACATCCAAAGTAATAATTAATGCGTGCATGTGGATGTGCGTGGCTGAGATTAGGCTCGGTAATATCGATCGCTGGTCATTTCCTTGGTCTATATCGATGTCGTGTCGTTCCATTGCACACCTACAGCGTGGAAACAATACTGCCGCTATGGGGCGAGGTGGCCGGTCCCAGCGGCTACAGTACCGCTGCCACGCCAGGAGGCGGCCGGGCCCCGCCACGCCAGCCCGTTTCGTCGCTCGGCCAGAATCCCCATTGCAGGCAGCCTGCCGCCTGACCCGGTGGCGGCAGGTGCTGCCGCCTCCCTCCGTGGCGGCAGGTGCTGCCGCCTTCCTCCGTGGCGGCAGGTGCCATGTGTCGCCTGCCGGGCCTGCCGCCACGGTCGAGGGGGTCCTTTTTGTCAAATTATTTTGCAGGTGGTCTTTTTTGGCAATTCATTCGTGCAGGTGATCCTTTTCGGCAAAAATTCCTTTCTCCCGGGCATCCTTTTGCACGACCCACCTCGCCGGTTATATATTTCCCGATCGCGCCCTCTTATTCCCACTCCAGATGCTAATCTCTTCGGCTTATCCATTCCTCTTCATCCGCTGGTGACGATTTGACATTGACAGGGAAACCAAGTGACGCCGCTAGTGATGAGTGTTGCGTGAATCGCACACCAGGGATTTGACTTGCTTCTTCTTTTCTTTTCTTCCACTAGGATTCGCTTCTTCCCGTGTGCGCGCACAATCGATTACGTTACAACCTTATGTACTCCCTCAGTCTACAATTACTTATTGATCTAGACGTATTTTTCAGTTCAAGAGGCACTCATTTCTATACATTTATGCGATAATTAATTCGGGATGGAGGGAATATTATATTACTTGGCTCGACATATATTCATTGCCGCCTTTGCGAGGCATACGGCAGGGTGTATTTCATTAGAATTTGTGCAGTGAGAGTGAAGTCTGTTTTGAACCCTGAGGTTGTACAGCGCGACGCAAACAAGCCTCAACTTCTAGATCCTGAAGCTTATACCCTGTACTCTTCGATCCCGGTCAATTGTTGCCCTAAATCCAGCCTATATATGTTTGGAAGGAAAATCCCGGCGGGGATCGCTCGTCTCCTCACTGACCGCATGGGCCTGCATGCTTATGTGGCAAGTACACCTCCTTCTTGCTCCTCTCTGAAATTTTCTCGAACACCTTCCATGCGTCCACTGTGGCACAAGACCGCGGTGGCACCGTAGCTTCCTGGGACGCCAAGCCGCTTGGAAGCAGTTGCGTGCGCGGCTGCAAGGACGGCGGCCGTCGCCCGCCACACTCATCAAGTCAGGCCGCTCCCAGTAGACAGACCGCAGACATCCGGGGCACGTCTTCCGTGTCCAGTCAGAAGCTCCGGCTCCCCATCCTCCGCCGCAGCGCACTGCTGGTCTACAACCTCGCCCGCGACGAGACTGCTCACCCTCGACGCCGTCAAGTCTATTCTCGCCGGAGGACTCGAGAGCTGCTCGGATGTCGGCTGCGTTCACGGCAGCACAACCTCGAGGCGAGCGGCGGCGCCGGCGAGTTCGACTCCGCCGCCACGGGTGCCATGAACATGGCGCGGCGTGGCGAGCAGGAGCAACAGATGGAGTTGGTTCTGTGGGGCGGCCGTTAAGGGTGCAGCAGCAGGGCGGCGCCACAGTTCATCTGACGCCCGTAGGCATCGACGATCTCCCCTCCCTGGACCCGTTAGCCGTCGTCGTCATGCCATTCATTCAGCAGGTCAAGCCCAGCGTCGGCAAGCAGCAAGACTAGCAGCAGTATTTGCTTGTGCAGCAGGGCAACAGCACATCGGGGCTGCGAGCTAGCGTTCGGTGCCGCGTGCTGTTGCGGTTGTATGATTCATACGTACATGGCGCGGGTGCGTAGTTCTCCCCGACACTCGTCTGTCATGCACCTGCAGGGACTGGTGGAGTGTCTCTCGGCACCATCATGTTTGGCTTTCCTGCCGCCCTCCTCAAGTAAGACACACTAATAGATTAACACCTCATTTGAACCACTTGTGTTGGCCAAAGATCAATCGAGATGACAGAGGCATGATCGGTCAGCTTAATTGTCTTGGGGGTGTACTGTACTGGAAGAGGAGGCGTTGGCGGCCAACGGTGTCTACACGATTGTGCGACTCGGGGCATGAAGACACCCACAGACGTGTACAAGGAGACGCACTCCTGTCCAAAACCACAGTGCTGCTGCCGCTCATGGAGGACCTCCTCGCTGGGAGCGGTGCGTCCTGATGCACTTGGGCAAGCGGCGGCGACAGAGGATTAATCTGACAGATGGGCCGACGTAGTCAGTGAGAGTAGCGATTGATCCCGGCCAGGATGGTCTTTTTCCCAATGCGCCAAACAGATCCAGGGTCTGAATTAACCGGGATCGATGAGTACAGGGTATGGACTTTAGGGATTTAGACGTCGGGGTTTGTTTGCGTCGCGCTCTACAATCTCAGGGTTCAAAACAGACTTCACTTGTGCGGTGAACATATCAAGCCTAGGTATTTCACCTGATCAATACCCTCCTTGCTTTGCTTTTCTTTTAGGAAACAAACAAGGGTTGCATGCCCGCCACGCGTGTCATGCGCCATCACATATCGTTATAGCTCGATAGTCGAACTATTTTTCTTGTCATGAACTGTGATGTGATAACATCGATTTCAACCACACATGACAAAAATTGTTATGAGATAATGGTGGATGATATGATTGGATCTATCTGAAGTCAACGGGTAATCTAAGTCGAAACAATAGGAACAAAAAAGCGACAAAATGAGGGTTGCAACTTAAGAAAATACAATGTCCCTGCAAACAAACAAAAAACATGTGCGCCTTGTAAACCCCGGCTTTCATGCATGTTTTTCTTAGGGGTAGTGAAGTTCATTGGACCAACCAAACATCAGCGACGTTGATCGTGTCATGAGCTCTCCTTGGTATGATTGGGAACAAGTCACTATGTCTCCTTTCCACCTTGCTCCAACTACCCCTACAAACTTGTATTGTTCGTTTCCTATGCGACGTCCAAACACCTTTATGATTTGTATCCCACGGCTTAGGCATTTCACGACATTAATCCCATTATCTTTTTGTCTAAACTCATGTTTTTTTGCAAATAACTCATGGTTAAAGCTTTATTAGTGCCAGATCAAAGTTTGACGCTCCGGCGCCCTTCGTCTAAAAGAAGAAGATACTTGTTAGGTCATATGAAACCAGAAAACATTCCTTAGGTCAAACAAATAAATAAATCACTGGGTTTGGTAAGACAAGTTTATGGTCCACTAAGCCTAGTCATAGTGGAAGTAACTTAGCTAGTAACATAGCGCACCCCTGGAAATTTTTGCTTATGTGTCATGTAGTTAATGAAAAGTGGTAACATAATATGTTACTATAACATAGCACTTTCCAAGATAAGATGAGTCTACAAGCTAATTAATGAAGTCCTCTATGACACTACTTTGCACTATAAAGGTAGTAACTTAGACTAGTGTCATATGCATTACACTAATATAAGTTACTCCCTACTATGACCAGCCTTAATGAGGGTGGTCCCATGCAAGATTGACCTTTATCAAATCAGAAAACATCAAAAGAGCGAGCGAGAGAGCACAGGCACAGAACATGCCACAACAACCACCGCCTCCGCCGTCCCTGACCTCCAAAATTCCTGTTGTCTTCCCCCCTCCGGCCTCCCTCTCTCACGACCGTGCCAGCTCGCTCAGACCCCCTCAGTCAATCGGTGTAAACTATCTTGTTGCTGTTTGACAACGAACTTGATAAGGCTAGCTATTAGCTAATCCTGTTTCTTGAAGAGATGTTGGCCGTGTACCTCATAACATGGAATTTGTATTACGGTAACATGGATGTTCTGTGTTCAGTTATGATGTTACATGTAATTGTGTTGAACTATTTTACATTCATATCTAGTTGGAGAACTATTTGAGCTAAGGACATGATACGTGATTGTGCATTTCAAACTAGGATCCTGACATTAAGGACTAGCTGGTAAAAAACACCTTTTTTTTCTTATTTCAAGTCTTAGTACTAAACTTCTCTATTTGGTTAATATATATTTTTTGGCGATTTTCCAATAATTTATATACTAGTTCCAAAAATTTCAAATCTTCATGTCTGAATATTTCCAATGTTCATAATGTTTTATACTTTCTGTATTTCTTCGATTTGTCATTGGTCATTATTTATTGGTAATTTTTGAGTAGTTTGTCTTTCGCTTTTAAAATTCCCCAAAATTCATCGTTGTTTTGAACATTGCCTATCTTTCTGACATGTTATGCTCTTGAATTTCCTTATTTATTGTTGGCAATAATTCTAGGGGATTTCCCAATAGTTTGTCTTCTAAATTCCAATTTCCCGAAAAAACAAGGTTTTAGTTTTACATTTTCAAACATTTCCATTTTCCTCCCATGTTATACCTTTTTCAGTTTGATGTTCATTTTCTTACCACCTCTACAGTCCATCAGACTTCCAATTCAGACTGGTGGATCGGACATGCGTGGTCCACTCGAACCCACAATGATGTACTCCCTCCATTTACTATTAGAAGATGTTCCAACTTTTATCTGGATCGGATGTATATTGACACGTTTTGGTGTGTTTACTCACTCATTTCAGTCCGCATTTAGTCCATATTGGAATATCTATAAAATGTCTTTCTGTTGGAAACAACATGATTTTCTGTTGTACTTGTATAAAAAAATTCCCCTGACTTGAGCGCAGAAAATACTAGAGTCAAAAAATTCTAAAACTTTCTAGAAACAAACATGACTTTCTGTTGTATTCGTATAAAAAACCGCCAAGGAAAAACTCCGTTGACTTCGGTGCAAAAAAATCAAGGACAAAAGGTTAACTTGCACTGTATCTAGTGTTGATTTTGCTAAAAGAAATTTACCCAGGATACCATGAAAGTCATTTCTTGGTGGAACTTTTTATACACTAATCGTCTAATACAACAGAAGGTTGTCTGTTTTCAAAGAAAATTCATAATTGTTGACCTCTTTTCTTTTTGGACCTCAATAAGTTCCGAACGCTCGGAATTTAAGCATGCTATAATCCGAACTCTTTTCATGGCAACTTTAGATAAGGCGATGTTGACAAACATGCCAATTTTTTGATAAAAAAATGAATTGGAACGAAGTTGCCATGTGTTAATTAATAACAAAAGTTGCCACCTCGCAGCAACTAAAGTTGCCTTTAGAAAACGTTGGGGATGACATGCTTAAATTCGGAACGTTCGGGATTTATCTATTTCAATTTTTTTTGCAAGCACTAAATTTTGTACTGGGAAACCACGGCAAATCAGCCAGATGTAGTTGACCGACGAAACCACGGCAATTTGGCGGTGCGACGCCATGGTGTGCACTGTTGGTACACTTGGGGTAACTTTTGCTTGAGAGCGACCTCCCTCCAACACCTCGCGACAAAGGAACGACATGGCCCTGTCCTGATCCCCATGCGGGACGCGGGGATGGATTGTGGTCGTGCACGCGTCAGGCGCGGACGTCCACAGTTGGCCGGAAGGAAGGAAGTAAGGAGTGTCGATCTGACCTAGGTCGGTCTAGGTCACGTCATGAAATCAACCCGGAATGGGAGTCCACAGATTTCGGCCTCGTTGCCGAAAGAGTAAATCTCGTTCGTTCGTCCGTTGCATGATGATGGCCGCTAATGAGAGCATCCTCAACAGGCGCCCAACGCGGCGCGCGCAAAAAACAGCTTTAACGCAACACAATATTTTTTTTAATTTTTGAACGCATAGATAACATAAAAACTAGATAGATTGCATAAATAAAAAACGATACAAAGGTATTTTACATCGGTGCAAGTAGATAGATAGTTCGAAAGCATAGATAAACTACGGCGCAACTAGATAGAAACTACTCTAAGTCGCTATCATCATCACCATTATCATCCTCGGCGGTGTCGTCCGAGGTGTCTAGCCAGATGTCCAGCCACCGATCATCGTTCGGCGCGAAGAACGACCGCCCACCTGCTGCAACGATGTCGGACTGCGCATTCGCCAACGTCTTCCGCTGACGCCTTTCCAACCGCGTCTCGCGGCGCCTTCGCGTGTCCTCCTCGCAGCGCCTTGCCCAGTAGGCCTGCTCGTAGGCGACATCCTCCGGGTGGCGCTGGCGCCACTCCGCCATGACCCGCTCGTCCTCCTGGGCGACGAGGAGGTGGCGTTGCCGCTCGGCGTGCTCTGCACGGTCTTCCGCCGTGTTCAGATGAGGCAGAGGGGCGAGGTTGAGCGCTTGCTGGAGCGTGTACACACTTGAAAGTTCATCTGGCCGCGAGACCGGCCTAGGCGCCACGCCGCCGCGTCGTACGCGCGGGCGGACTCGTGCGCCGTCCCGTACGTGCCGAGGCCGAGCCGGAATTCGCCGGAGCGTATCTCCGCGGTGTAGCAGCCGTTGGGGCGCAGGCGGACGCCGCGGTAGCCGGACGCTCCTCGGCGGCGGGGCGGCATGGCGGCGCGTGGCAGAGAGGGAGAGAAAGAGGGGAAGAGGAAGTGTGGAGAAGCGCGTGGCGAAGCGGCGCGCCAAATCTTGCGCGCGAGCTGACGCCTTTTCGCGCGCGCGCGCAAACGGGTCTGGCGCGCGCTTGTTTCCCGCGGCCGCTGGAGTGCGGCAAACCGCCCCGTGCGCGCTAAAAGCTGGGTTTACCGCACGCACGCGTCGTTTGGGGCGTCTGTTGGAGATGCTCTGAGTTGCTGCTCTCGCTCCGGCGGGGTCTGTCCGTCGACGTTGTCGGCGTCCGGGGTCTAGAATCAGCGAGAATGTGGCGGTCAGGCGGTGCCGAGGTAGTATGAGCAACTTTCTCCGGGGTTGTACGACGATCCAAATATCCAATGGCTGGCTACGCCAAGGCTTGCACGGCAACCACCACCTTCCATCTCGGGCAAGACTTGGAGCCGACTCCAATCATCATCAC
Organism: Triticum aestivum; assembly: GCF_018294505.1. Lineage (NCBI taxonomy): Eukaryota > Viridiplantae > Streptophyta > Magnoliopsida > Poales > Poaceae > Triticum > Triticum aestivum. The sequence continues at coordinate 597,593,032 of NC_057809.1, forward strand.
CCAGCCTGTCTTTCCCTTGGGCCCTACGGGTCGGAGTAGCGCGACCGCGTCCAGGTCCAGCCGGCCGTCCACCTCCACCTCCACCAGGACCCGATCGCCGCAAAGGCCCAGCGCGGGGCTCGGGGCGGAATAATCCGGCGGATTCCCGGGATAATTCCCTTCCACGGGGACCCGACCGCGGAGTAACCATCCAGCCTTCCGTGGCAGTGGCATGGCCCACCACGTTCCACCATCAGCATCTTTCTCCCGGGCATCCGCATCCGGGATCCGGCAGCCTGCCACTACGTTTTTGCACGACCCACCTCGCCGATGTCTCTATTTCTCATCACGCCTCGCTTGTTTCTTTCTCTCTATAATCCAGACGCTAATCCCCTCGGCTTATCCATGTGTTTCTTGACGACACTTGACAGGGAAATCAAGCGACGCCGCACGCGGTCCGGAGCGTGTTGCGTGAAACGCACACATAATATTTGCCTCTTTTAGAGCAGGCTTTTGCTTTACTATCTTCATCCCGTGCGTGCGTGCGTGCGTGCGCGCAATCGATTACATTAGCTACATAATAATTCGCAAAAAGGAAAAGAGATAACACGGTAGCTTCCCCGCATTAGCTTGACATTATATGCTCAATTTCAGGCTATATCCATCGTTGCCTTGCAGGGCACCCCGTTGCCCGCGCCGTGGGGGGTAATTGGAATTTTGGCAGCGAATATAGCGAGCCCGGCCATTTCACCTAATATCCTAACTTTTTCTTTCATAAATGGTAAGTGCCGAACGCCAGTTTCTTTTATGTTTGGCCCGAACGTGCCAGCGGTCGTTGGATGATGAGCACAAATCTTGACACACCCGTCAGCAGACACGTTAGTGGCAGAAATCATTCACTCGATCTCACCCCCTCGCTCGAACGAAAAAAAGAAGCACCCCTTTCCCGTGTTGTCGCCCTCTCTCCTCGATCCTATCTATTTCCTCTCATCCTTTCTTCTCTATCCCATTCCACGTCACGGCGGTCAAGTCCCGGTGAGCTGCGCTGCACCAGCGGATCCCAAGTAGAGTCATGCGAGCTCCTGTCCGGATAATTCC
>NC_057809.1:597594768-597604853 GCF_018294505.1 Triticum aestivum
ATATTTCACATCACGCCCCCTGATTGTGCGCACGTAGTCCGGAGTGTTGCGTGAAATGCACACATAATATTCGCTTTTTTTAGAGTAGGGTTTGATTTTATTGTCTTCTTCTCGTGTGTGCGCACAATCGGTTACATTAGCTATTCCCCCTCCCCCCCCCAAAAAAAGAAATTAAATTAGTTTCTGCGTATTAGCTCAACATATACTCGATTTTGGAGTATATACATCGTTGCCTTGATGGGCACACCGTAGGGGTATTTTGGATTTTGGCAGTGGGTAGATCGAGCCTAAGGTATTTCATCGGATATCCTAGCTCTTCGTTTTGCTTTTAGGAGACATGGGTTTCTCATCACGTATGCCATGTGGTATCAAATATTGTTGTAGCTCGATAGTCAGACTATTGTCTTTGTCATGAACCGTGATGTGATAACGGCCATTCTATCCATGCGTGGAAAACTACTCTTCGAAGACAAAACCTACAAAAATGATTGTAGGAAGAGGAACAAAGTAAAATGGTACAATAAGGGTTGCAAATTAAGGAAAGACAATGCCCCCGGTAAAAAAAACATGCGCACCATGTAAACCCTGATTTTGTTGCTTCTTTTTCTTAGGGCAAGCGAAGATTATCCTACTAAACATCGGCATTGTTGATCGTGCCATGAGTTTCGACCTAGGACACACCTTCTTTTGTGCGATCAAAAAACATGAGCACCGAATTACTCTCGTAAGATAAGGAACAAGAGGCTCAACCATCAGATCCAACACAAAGCCCTCAAGATACTTAGAGCCTTTGACTACTCTCTCTAGTAAACCAAAGGAAGCACAATGGGTGCTGCTCTATTTCTTATCAGTGAGGTATTCTTCTTCGTTTTTAGTACTATTGGCATTCTTTCATTCCATTCCAGTCAGGCACCGGACAGTCAAACTAGGAGCTCAACGATCACCAGTTACTACGACCTTGCTTTCATTTGACAGATAAGCTTTTGAGAAGAGACCACCTCGAAACCATGTCTACTCATCACCTTGCTCTGACTATCCAGACAAATTTGTCATTTTACCGACGCCATGTCCAAACACCTTTCTGTTTTTGTTTCGTTTCCCGTAGCATTTGGTGTGCCGCGACATCAATCGTTTCCTCTTTTCATCTGAATCCCGTGTTTTGAGCATTATTAGCATCATAGTCCAATACTCGGTGCCTTTTTTGTCTAAAAGAATAAGGCACTTATTAGGTCAACTAAATTAAGCAGTTTTGCTAAATTAAGAAGACATTCATCAGGTAAGTAAATCACCAGGTCTAGTAAGGCAAGTTTACGATCCACTAACTCTTTCCCACATGATGGAGTAACGAGGGTAGTCTCGTGCAAGATTAACCTTAACCAATCATAACCTCTCTCTCTCACACACACACACACACGCATACACACGATCGCTTGAAATAAGCGGGTAGCTATCTGAAAAAAATAATCATCAACTCTCACATAGACACACTTTTTTCGCCCAAAACCCCTCGGACTCTTCCAACCGTCACAACAAGTCGGTCTCCCAATTCCCAAATTCCCAAATTCCCAAATCAGAAGGCACCAAAAGAGCGAGAGCGAGCACACGCACAAAACACGCGACAACCACCACCACCACCGCCGTCCCGTCCCGTCCCCGACCTCCAAAAATTCCAGTTGTACGTCCGCCCTCCCTCCCTCCCTCGCCAGCTCGCCAGGACCCCCGCCCCGCCCCGCCCCTCCGCCATTCCCTCCTGCCCGCTCGCCAATTTTAAACGCTTTCCCCAGCCGCCAGCCGCTCGCTCGCCCGGCGGCGATCCGGGGCGGGGCGCGATGGAGGCGCCGACGGCGGCGCCGCGGGTGCGGTCGATCCGGGAGACGGTGCTGGAGAGCGTGGCGGCGTACCACCAGCAGCAGCGGATGCGCCGCAGGTTCCGCAAGAGCCTCTCCTACGCCGGGGAGCTCTCCTCCGCGGGCGCCTCCACCTCCGCCTCCCTCGCCTCGCTCGCCGGGCCCGAGGACGACGACGAGCCCTTCTGGGAGGAGGAGGAGGGCACCGTGGAGCTCGTCCAGCTCGGCGCCAACCGCGCCAAGAACGTCCTCGTCCTCATGAGCGACACCGGCGGCGGCCACCGCGCCTCCGCCGAGGCCATCAAGGACGCCTTCCGCATCGAATTCGGCGACGACTACCGGGTAAATCATTCCCCTCCCCCTCTGTCCGTCCGTGAATAGATAAACAAATTCTTGGAATCTCCCCCAATCTGCCTGTCAATCCAAGTGGCCGCGCCCGCACTGATGGATTTCGATTTCGATTTCGATTTGGGCATTCGTGGCAGGTGTTCGTCAAGGACCTGTGCAAGGACCATGCCGGCTGGCCGCTCAACAACATGGAGAGCTCCTACAAGTTCATGGTGAAGCACGTGCAGCTCTGGAAGGTGGCCTTCCACGGCACATCGCCCCGATGGGTCCACAACTTCTACCTCGCCGCCCTCGCCTCCTTCTACGCCAAGTACGTCCTAGTACGGATCGCTCCTCTTCTCTCCCACTCCCACCCGCGGATCCTCCTGCAATTTGATTTTACGGTTCCTGCAACGTTTTTCTTGCTTGACTTCCTCACACACATCGTCGAGATCATTAAACAAACAAACAAACAAATAAATAATTCGATGTCATTTGTGGCTTCACATTCACGCCAGACTGTTTTTCCCGTCATTGGTTGATGCGTTGCATAGCAAATTGACCTAATCGCAGATTTTTATAGTGGAATCGGCACTTTTGTCAGCATTTTGATCGCACTAATATATTGTAATCCCAGATCTCACCCAACGATATGGCGCCCATGATTTTATATAAGGACCACTGCTGTCTTGACTGGAGACGCTAAAATATCTGTGCTGGATTCCTTGTCATGTAATGCATGTAAATTTGCTGTTGAACTTGTTAAGTTTCCTGAATAAAATTGTGCCATGGTCGGATATCCAGCCATGTGGACTGGTTCAGGCTGCGCGTATGGGTTTGCCAGGCTGCAGAACAGTGACCCATCAAAACGCCCACTCTGTGCTGGTGTCACCCTGTAGTTGTGGTATCCTGGGAGGCCACAAAAACTGATTGCGTTGCATTGCTGCCATCCCTTGACCGCCATTTAGTAAGTGAATTAAAATCAGCATATGTGCTTTCACAGTTACCAGTATGTCCTTGTGTAACATTGCTCCCAGACCATGACCCACATATTATAAACCACATTGTTATTTGTTAGTGTGCATATGCAAGCTTTTATTTCTTGGGTTTCTATTTTTTCATACTCCAAACCTCTTAATGTTGCCTACCCATTTGCAGTTTAAAGTCAATTAACTGGTACTCCTATTTTTCTGCTCTATTTTGAAGCCATCATTGCTAACAGTCGTAAAATACAGCGCTGCTATACACACGACGACGTGTGGACGACTTGTGCACGACAGCACATGTCAAGCCGTCCATGCATACTATCCAGCGCATATCAGCGGCTGGATTACCCATCGTCCCACTGTCGTGCACACATCCATCGTCTATACAGCAGTTTCGCGTAAAATATTGCTAAATGGTTACCCGTAATGCTTGTGTCATTTGGACTTAACATAAAATCTAAGTTTGATGATCCACACGGTAGACTTTGTCTCTACATCAAGTCTACACGGTAGACTGTATTTCCTGTTATTGGTTGCTGCCTTGGATTGCAAATTGCTCACCTAATCGGAGATTATCTAGTGAGTCAGCAGTTTTGTTGTCAGCATCATTCACACTAATATTTTATAAGGCCCACAGGTGTCTTCACTAGAGATGCTAAAATATCTTTGCTGGATTTGTTGGCATGTAATGCATGTAATTTGCTGTTGGAACGAATTTTTCTGAATAAATTTGCACCGAGGGCAGATATCCTGCCATGTGGACTGGTTCAGGCTGCGCATATGGGTTTGTCAGGGCACTGGAAATGATCGCATCCTAATAAATTCAGTTTGTACCATGCGCATCAACCCATCAAAAAGCCCACTATGTGCTGGTGTCACCCTGTAGCTGTGGTATTCTAGGAGGTCATTAAAATTGATGGCATTGCATTGCTGCCATCCCTTGAGCATCATTTGAGTTCAGATCAGCATATGTGCTACTGCTTTCACAGTTACCAGTCTGTCCTTGTGTAACATTGCTCCCAAACCATGACCTACATTTTATAAGCCGCAATGGTAGTGTGGCACATGCAAACTTTCATTTTGCTGTTTACTGTTTCCATACTTCAAAGTTCAAAGAAATCACTAACTTTACATACTGGCTAAAATAGCCCTTGCCTACTGATTTGCAGTTTAAAGTCAGTTAACTTGTACTCTAGGTTTTCCCCCCTCTATTTCAACTCCGTAATTGCTAATATGTGCTGACAATGTTTTATGACGTGAATACACCAAAAATACATCAAGCTATTGCAGAACAGTTACTAATAATGCTTGTGTCACTTAGATGTTAACCTATGATCTAAGCCCATTGATCCACATGTTAGATTTTGTCTCTACATCAAGAGTTTACATGTAGTGTTTCTTTGTGAATAATTTCTTTTTTATGGTTGTAGGAAGGTTGAGGCTGGATTGAAGAAGTACAAGCCAGACATAATAATTAGTGTTCACCCCCTCATGCAACACATTCCTCTATGGGTACTCAAATGGCAAGGTCTGCAGAACAGAGTAGTCTTCGCCACTGTCATCACTGATCTTAACACTTGCCACCCTACATGGTATGTTCAGCTATAAATAAGGGGGGAACCTGGAAGCTGTTTTTTCTTTCATGAAAATTAACTGCTTTCGACACACTTCAATCATAGACTTAAAATCTGGCAATGCAAAATATACAGGTTCCATGCTGATGTGAATAGGTGTTACTGCCCATCGGAGGAAGTAGCCAAGAGGGCAGAACTGGATGACCTAAAAAGTTCTCAGATCCGTGTGTTCGGTCTTCCCATTCGACCATCATTCTGCCGTGCTGTCCTTGTCAAGGTATTAACCTTAGGGCCGTTGTTACTTATTTATTGCCCAACTGGTTTCAGATTTTGTATCTGTTTTTCCAAAACATGTAGTAGTTAACTCGTAGTATTTTTCTTTGTCTTTTGTCTATTCATTAACTACCTAGCATTGTGTATAATTACTCTACAGAATTTTAAGCATTCTGGGCCGTCGCCCTATGATTCTACTATGTTTTCCAGAAACAAACAAATGTACAGCTGTACAGTGATGTGTCTTCATGCAAATGCTCGCTTGAACTAAAGCATGTTTTAAACCAATTATTCACCAGGATGATTTGCGGAAGGAACTTGAATTGGATCCTGACCTACCGGCAGTGTTGCTGATGGGAGGTGGAGAGGGCATGGGTCCTGTAAAGAAGACCGCGAAAGCCCTTGGAGATGCATTGTTTGACAAAGAGCTCGGAAAACCAATCGGGCAGCTTGTTGTCATTTGTGGTCGGAACAAAACACTGAGCTCCTCATTGCAGGCTCTTGAATGGAAAATGCCAATAAAGGTATAAACAAAATGTTACACTTTTCAGTTCTTTAAGACTTCAACTTGTTTCTTATGTAGCCCACATGAAGAGAATATGTTGTTAACTGCTTTTGTTTTGTTTAACTAAAGATTAGGGGATTCGAGACCCAAATGGAGAAATGGATGGGGGCTTGTGATTGCATTATAACAAAGGTTTATATATTACTGACCCTTCTCTATTGTTAGCGTGCTGGTTCCTTTGAAGGTCGTGTGGTACTCATAATTTTATTTTCCTGTTATTTTGGTTCAATAGGCTGGACCAGGCACCATTGCTGAAGCCTTGATTAGGGGTCTTCCTATCATCCTTAATGACTTCATACCTGGACAGGTTTGTGTCCACTCACTTTCCACCTTATAAATGTTGATTTAAGCATTCAAAGTGTATGTATTTGCAACGGTGCAGTGAACCGAAATACCTGACAGCTACTGCTCCAAACAATCTTCTGATATGTAGTCCTTGAACCTTAACAAAATACATTTGTTTGGGTCAATATTTAGTATAAGTTGGCCATTGATGCAGTGCCATGCTTGTTTACGGTTATTGTCTTGCGAACTTCTTCCCAAGAATCAATCCTCATGAACTTCATTCTGATGAATAGATACTGGTTTTGTGCAGTAATAACTATGCATGTTTATGGTTATTCTTTTTTCTTTTTGACTGGTTGAGGCTAGTACAGTATAATAAACAAAGTGGTCAGTTTGTTTATCTTTACGTGCAACTTACATCTTGCAAGAGTTGCGCCTCTCTTTGCTTAGCAGGCAGTCTACATCAAACAATACCATCTTAACAAAGTATTGTTTTCTTGCATCCCAGGAAGTTGGCAACGTCCCTTATGTCGTGGACAACGGCGCGGGCGTGTTCTCCAAGAGCCCTAAGGAAACGGCCGAACTTGTCGCCCGCTGGTTCGGTCCAGGCGCGGAGGAACGCAAGAGGATGTCGGAGAACGCGTTGAAATTGGCCCAGCCGGAAGCTGTGTTCGACATTGTCAGAGACATCCACGAGCTGTCCCAGGAGCAAGGGGTGAAGGCGCAGATCTCCAGCTCCCTGACGTCGTCCTTCTTCATACCATCTCCTGAAGCCAGCCATTGCCCCAGCCCCATCCCGCTCGTGTGAAGACCTTGGAAGATGTGTACATAGCTAGAGCACCGCAACACCTCTCTGCGCCTTTCATATCCTTGAAAAGAAAAGAAAAGGAAAGGAATGGAAAGGAAAAGGAAAACGTGGCACGCGATTTGGCCTGGCTTGTTTCATCTGTTGTCGTGGCCGGGGGATCTCGATGTTTTTCTGTTCATGGCCTCCCGCCGCAGTTCTTACGGGCTCGTTTGACCGACAGGTGCTCTTGTGTTGTGCGATATCGTGTTGGTGTAAAGTTTGTGAAAAATCATTGGTTGAACATCATTCTTTTGCCGTCCCCTCTTTTACATGCAGAAGGGGGGATCACTGGTTGGCTTGTTAGCTGCAGTCATTTTTGTGGATTGGAATTTTTTGTTTTGTTCATGTAAATTACGCTAGTTGCCACTGGGCCACTGTAAGAAGTGTACATTATGACAAAAGCGTGAGTGGAAGTGTTGATTGGGCTTGTTGAAGATAATGGGTTCGTGATGGTGTACATACATGTTCCGTTGATTGGAAGTTGTCAGTCCACTGAACCAGCTGTTGTATGAGAAGTGTACTTTGCTGTCCTACCAGTCAGAATTGTTGGACTGGTTGGCATGCTTAGGAGGACTCATGTTGGATCTTGTCTATGGTAAAAGGTTTGAAAAACTATGTAGGAATAGAAATAGTGCTGAAAAGGCTGCATCAGCTTTCCGTGATCTTTGTTTATTATGGTAAAAGTGGTGCTTAAAAATACTATGTAGGAGTAGTTAGCAGAAGTAGTGCTTACTGTTAATGTTCAGTGGATCATGATCTGTGTTCGTTTCTTTCTTTTTTTTTACAATCAGTGGATCCTGATGTTGGTGCTGCTTCCGCCTTTTGGCATCGCTCGCAGGTGTGGAACGGAAGTGCGACGAGGGCCCGAGCCTTTGCCCCAAGCAGAATGATGGAAAAGGGTCTCCACCACTGGACAACTCGGGTCATCACAAGACAAAAGGCGATCGTCGTCGATGCATGATGCATCCCCAGCTCTTCTTGTGCAGACGACGCCGAGGAAGGCCGCTGGCTCTGGAGACCGCCAGATCGGCCTCGCCACATGGTGGTAGCCAATACGTGATGTATTTTTTTTATATTCAAGAAAATATGTAATTAATCGCACGTCGTGCTCGCAGGCTCCAGCGGCCGACCGCTCTCGCCTGGAGGCGCCAATCACATGCCCACATGATCGCTCTATCTCTCGCTGTCACCGCCTCCACGTTTCTCATCTGAGTGCTGCTCTTTTCAATTCCTGCACATCTTTTCTACACGCTACCGCTACAAATAATAAGGTTGCAATCTTGGACTCTTTGTACATCATCCGTTGGATTGGTTTGGATTGGATTGGAGTCTTCTACTCTCAGCTCCTACCTATCTACTGGTCTTTTCTCAACAAAAAAAAACCCTATCTACTGGTCTACTGCACAACTGGAGTTCGTTCTACTAGTTGTTGCTATGCTATTCACAGAAAGAAAGACTGATGAAAAGTGACGAAAGGAGAAGCGAAGAGGGCCACACCAACCAACCGGTCAACCGGCTTACGTGCGCGACTGCCGGGTGGGCCCCGGGTGTCAGACGCTTGCGCGCGCGTCGTGTGAGCGTGAGCTGCGGGCTACGGCGTGCCGCCCCAGAGCATCGAGGTGAGCACGCCGGCCTCCTCGGCGGGCGACACGGCCGCCTCCCGCACCCGCCGGAGGATCTCCAGCTTCGCCGCGCGCTTCTCCCGCGGCCGCAGCCCCTGCCCCGCCTCCACCTGCACCGCAAACCGCGCCACCGCGCTCGCCACCATCGTCTTCTCTTCCTCCTCATCCGCTGTGTCCGTTGTGTCGGCGTCCGCGGCGGTGCGCTGGAGGCAGAGGAGGCGCTTGACGAGGCCCTCGGCGAGGAGCGCGTCCAGCACCTCGCGCCGGCCGTAGTAGGCCACGCGGAGGCAGAGCTCCAGCGCGGGCGCGCGCAGAGCTCCGGCGGGGGCGCAGAGCAGGGCCACCAGCCGCGGGAGCTCCCCGCGCGCGTGCAGCTCGTCCACCAGCGGCGTCCGGACCGCCGCCACCAGCCCGTTGAGCGCGCGCAGGGCCGCCGGCGAGGAGTGGGACGCCGCGGCGGCCACCAGCGCGCCCACGGCCGGGCCCATCAGCACCGGCCCCACGAACACGTCCCGGTTGAACCGCACCAGCGCCAGCGCCGCCGCCGCGCACCCGTCGCCCACCTCGCCGGGGTCCCCGAGCCGGGCCTCCACCGCGCGGAACACGCCGTGCCGCAGCACCGCGTCCTGCAGCCGCGCGTCGAACCGCCCCGCTGACCCCGCCCCCAGCAGCCGCGCCTCCAGCTCCGCCAGCAGCGCGCGCGCCCGGGCGTCGTCCTGCTCCCTCAGCGCGGCCACGAGGCGCGCGGCCAGCTCGCGGTCCGCCCACGCCTGGATCTCCGCCGCGACGCCCCCGGCCGCGCGCGCGATCCCCCGCCTCGCCTTGCACCGCCGGCACCGGGCCCGCAGTCCCCCGACCACCCCGCCTCCGGCCGCCTCCTCGGAAGCGCGCCAGGAGAGGGCCCTGATGGTGGCGAGCAGGCGGCAGAGCGGGTGCAGCTCGGGGTCACCGGCGAGCAGGTCGTGGGCGGCGGCCTGGAGCGCGAGCAGCGCCCGCAGCGCCGGGCCGTCGCCCTCGCCGGCCTCGACGGTCCTTGCGGCGTCGCGCAGCGCCCGCAGCACGTTGAGGAAGCCGTCGTCCCGCTCCCCCTCCTCCATCGGGGAGGAGTGGAGGAGAGGCGCGCAGCGGGCGCCCGGGCCTTCGTTTTATCCCGCCCTCCTACCCGCCCGGTAAAATCCCGAGAGCACACGGCGGCAGTCGTCGACGGATCGGATCGCAATGCGTGATACCAGATGAACGATTGAACGAACGATCTAGCCGTGCGTGGCTGGGCTCTGGATGTGCCTGTACGTGACCGAGTTTGTTCGGTTTTTGACGTTGTCGCGGCAACTGCTGCTGGAGAGGGACTTCTTGGCCACGATTTTTAATTACTACGTACTTTTCTTCTCTCTTCTCGCTAACGAACAGCATGGGAGCTTGTTTAGTCCACGAGTCCGGTCCTGTGATCTGGTCTCGTGCGTCTTGTGCTCGTATACGTGTCGGTGTCGCTGTCAAGGGTACGTTGGCGCCATACATCGTGAGAACTGTATATACTCCTTTTAATCGGATTCTCGCCACGAGTATGAACGATGTGATGCCGCGCTGCCTGCCTTGCATGATCTTCAACCGCCGACAGTGCGCACAAAACACACATCGGATGGCTGACTTACCCTTTCATTTTCCTTTTAAAAACGCCATCTTCATATACACCTAATTAAATTAAAATGTTGGACCCCGATAACGCCCGAACGTTGAATCTCGAGCATCATCGGCCTGAACG
>NC_057809.1:598529801-598545967 GCF_018294505.1 Triticum aestivum
TATAGTAATTATTTGCCTTGGTGAACAAAAAGAGATAGACATGAAAATAATTCAAGAGAAGCAACGATATTTTACTCTTACTGGGGCGCGCCAAGTGTAGGGAGTCCTACTAGGACTCCCAAGTCCTAGTAGGATTACCTTTCCTTTTCGGAGTGGAAAAGAAGGAAAGGAGGGAGAGGGAGAAGGAAAAGGGGGGGGGGGGGCGCCCCCACCCCTTGTCCAATTCGGTTTGGGCAGGGCGGAGGCGCGCGCCACCTTGTGGCCCTTCTTCCCTCTCTCCACTAAAGCCCAATAAGGCCTATTAACTTCTCCCGACGAATTCCTGTAACTCTCCGGTACTCCGGAAAATACCCGAATCACTCGGAACCATTCCGATATCCGAATATAGCCTTCCAATATATGAATCTTTACCTTTCGACCATTTCGAGACTCCTCGTCATGTCCGTGATCTCATCCGGGACTCTGAACAAACTTCGGTCATCAAATCACATAACTCATAATACAAATCGTCACCGAACGTTAAGCGTGCGGACCCTACGGGTTCGAGAACTATGTAGACATGACCGAGACACATCTCCGGTCAATAACCAATAGCGGAACCTGGATGCTCATATTGGCTCCTACATATTCTACGAATATCTTTATCGGTCAAACCTCATAACAACATACGTTATTCCCTTTGTCATCGGTATGTTACTTGCCCGAGATTCGATCGTCGGTATCATCATACCTAGTTCAATCTCGTTACCGGCAAGTCTTTTTACTCGTTCCATAATGCATCATCCCGCAACTAATTCATTAGTCACATTGCTTGCAAGGCTTATAATGATATGCATTACCAAGAGGGCCCAGAGATACATCTTCAATACACGGAGTGACAAATCCTAATCTCGATCTATGCCAACCCAACAAACACCTTCGGAGACACCTGTAGAGCATCTTTATAATCACCCAGTTACGTTGTGACGTTTGATAGCACACAAGGTGTTCCTCCGGTATTCGGGAGTTGCATAATCTCATAGTCAAAGGAACATGTATAAGTCATGAAGAAAGCAATAGCAATAAAACTTAACGATCATAATGCTAAGCTAACGGATGGGTCTTGTCCATCACATCATTCTCTAATGATGTGATCCCGTTCATCAAATGACAACACATTTCTATGGTCAGGAAACTTAACCATCTTTGATTAACGAGCTAGTCTAGGAGGCATACTGGGGACACTTTGTTTTGTCTATATATTCACACATGTATCAAGTTTCCGGTTAATACAATTCTAGCATGAATAATAAACATTTATCATGATATAAGGAAATAAAATAATAACTTTATTATTGCCTTTAGGGCATATTTCCTTCAGTCTCCCACTTGAACTAGAGTCAATAATCTAGTTCACATCGCCATGTGATTTAACACCAATAGTTCATATTGTTACCCATAGTTCACATCGCCATGTGAGCAATACTTAAAGGGTTTACTAGAGTCAATAATCTAGTTCACATCGCTATGTGATTAACACCCAAGAGTAAGAAGGTGTGATCATGTTTTGCTTGTGAGAAAAGTTTTAGTCTACAGGTCTGCCACATTCAGATCCATATATATTTTGCAAATTTCAATGCTCTGCACGGAGCTACTCTAACTAATTGCTCCTACTTTCAATATGTATCCAGATCGAGACTCAGAGTCATCCAGATTGGTGTCAAAGCTTGCATCGACGTAGCTCTTTACGACGAACTCTTTTATCCCCTCATAACCGAGAAATATTTCCTTAGTCCTCTAAGGATAATTTTAACCGCTGTCCAGTGATCTACTCCTAGATCACTATTGTACTCCCTTGCCAAAAACATGCTAAGGTATACAGTAGGTCTGGTACATAGCATAGCATACTTTATAAAACATATGACTAAGGCATAGGGAATGACTTCTCATTCTCTTTCTATTTTCTGTCGTGGTCGCGTTTTGAGTCTTTACTCAACTTCACACCTTGCAACACAGGCAAGAACTCCTTCTTTGACTATTCCATTTTGAACTACTTTAAAATCTTGTCAAGGTATGTACTCATTGAAAAAACTTATCAAGCGTCTTGATCTATCTCTATAGATCTTGACGCTCAATATGTAAGAAGCTTTACCGAGGTCTTTCTTTGAAAAATTCCTTTCAAACACTCCTTTATGCTTTCCAGAAAATTCTACATCATTTCCGATCAACAATATGTCATTCACATATACTTATCAGAAATGAAGGAAATATGCCCTAGAGACAATAATAAAGTTGTTATTTATATTTCCTTATATCATGATAAATGTTTATTATTCATGCTAGATTTGTATTAACCGGAAACTTAGTACATGTGTGAATACATAGACAAACAGAGTGTCCCTAGTATGCCGCTACTAGACTAGCTCGTTAATCAAGATGATTGAGTTTACTAGCCATAAACATGTGTTATCATTTGATGAACGGGATCACATCATTAGAGAATGATGTGATGGACAAGATCCATCCGTTAGCTTAGCACTATGATCGTTTAGTTTATTGCTATTGCTTTCTTCATGACTTATACATGTTCCTATGACTATGAGATTATACAACTCCCGAATACCGGGGGAACACTTAGTGTGCTATCAAACGTCACAACGTAACTGGGTGATTATAAAGATGCTCTACAGGTGTCTTCAATGGTGTTTGTTGAGTTGGCATAGATCAATATTAGGATTTGTCACTCCAATTGTCGGAGAGGTATCTCTGGGCCCTCTCGGTAATGCACATCACTATAAGCCTTGCAAGCAATGTGACTACTGAGTTAGTTGTGGGATGATGCATTATGGAACGAGTAAAGAGACTTGCCGGTAACGAGATTGAACTAGGTATGATGATACCGACGATCGAATCTCAGGAAAGTAAGATACCGATGACAAAGGGAACAACGTATGTTGTTGTGCGGTTTGACCGATAAAGATCTTCGTAGAATATATAGGAGCCAATATGAGCATCTAGGTTCCGCTATTGGTTATTGACCGGAGATGTGTCTCGGTCATGTCTACATAGTTCTCGAACTCATAGGGTCCGCACGCTTAACGTTCGATGACGATTTGTATTATGAGTTTATGTGATTTGATGACCTAATGTTGTTCGGAGTCCCGGATGAGATCATGGACATGACGAGGAGTCTCGAAATGGTCAAGAAATTAAGATTGATATATTGGACCATCTTATTCGGACACTAGAAGTGTTCCAGATAGTTTCGGATAAAACTGGAGTGCCGGAGGGGTTACCGGAACCCCCCGGGGAAGTAATGGGCCTTAGTGGGCCTTAGGGGAGAGAGAGGGCAGCAGCCAGGAGGTGGCGCCCCCAAGGGGAGTCCGAATAGGACTAGGGGAGGGGGCGCAATCGCTCTTTCCCTCTCCCTCTCCCTCTCCTTCCTTCTTCTCCTACATGGACTAGGAAAGGGAGAGTCGATTCCTACTTGGAGTAGGACTCCCCTCCCCCTTGGGCGTGCCTCAAGGGGCCGGCCGGCCTCCTCCCTCCCTCCTTTATATACGGGGGAGGGGGGCACCCCATAGACACACAAGTTGATCTTTAGCCGTGTGTGGTGCCCCCCTCCATAGTTTTACACCTCGGTCACATTGTCGTAGTGCTTAGGCGAAGCCCTGCGTCGGTAACTTCATCATCACTATCACCACGCCATCATGCTGACGAAACTCTCCCTCGACCTCAACTGGATCAAGAGTTCGAGGGACGTCACCAAGCTAAACTTGTGCAGATCACGAAGGTGTCGTGCATTCGGTACTTGATCGGTTGGATCGCGAAGACGTTCGACTACATCAACCGCGTTACTAAACGCTTCCGCTTTCGGTCTACGAGGGTATGTGGACACACTCTCCCCGCTCGTTGCTATGCATATCCTAGGTGGATCTTGCTTCATGATAGGTAATTTTTTTGAAATACTGTGTTCCCCAACAAGAAAGGTTGTAGTGCTCCCACTCACTTTCTTGTAAATACAGGCTTCTTCACAAGTTTGTACAAAACCATATACTTTGATCACACTATCAAAACATATATTCCAACTCTGAGAGGCTTGTACCAGTCCATAAATGGATCACTGGAGCTTGCACACTTTGTTAGCACCTTTAGGATCGACAAAACCTTCTGGTTGCATCATATACAACTCTTCTTTAAGATATCCATTAAGGAATGCAGTTTTGATATCCATTTGCCAAATTTCATAAAATGTGGTAATTGCTAACATGATTCGGACAGACTTAAGCATCGCTATGAGTGAGAAAATCTCATAGTAGTCAACACCTTGAATTTGTCAAAAACCTTTTGCGATAAGTCGAGCTTTTTAGATAGTAACACTACCATCAGCGTCCGTCTTCCTCTTGAAAATCCATTTATTCTCTATGGCTTGCCGGTCATCGGGAAAGTCAACCAAAGTCCACACTTTGTTCTCATACATGTATCTCATGTCAGATTTCATGGCTTCAAGCCATTTCGCGGAATTTGGGCTCATCATCACTTCCTCATAGTTCGTAGGTTCGTCATGGTCCAGTAACATGACTTCCAGAACAGGATTACCGTACCACTCTAGTGTGGAACGTACTTTGATTAACCTACGAGGTTCAGTAGTAACTTGATCTGAAGTTTCATGATCATCATCATTAGCTTCCTCACTAATTGGTGTAGGCATCCCTGGGAACGATTTCTGTGATGAACTACTTTCCAATTCAAGAGAAGGTACAATTACCTCATCAAGTTCTACTTTCCTCCCACTCACTTCATTCAAGATAAACTCATTCTCTAGAAAGGATCCATTCTTAGCAACAAAGATCTTGCCTTCAGATCTGTGATAGAAGTTGTACCCAACAGTTTCTTTTTGGGTATCCTATGAAGACACACTTCTCCGATTTGGGTTCGAGCTTATCAGGTTGAAGTTTTTCACATAAGCATCGCAGTCCCAAACTTTAAGAAACGACAGCTTAGGTTTCTTGCCAAACCATAATTCATATAGTGTCGTCTCAACGGATTTAGATGGTTGCCTATTTAACATGAATGCAGCTGTCTCTAATGCATAACCTCCAAAACAATAGCGGTAAATCAGTAAGAGACATCATAGATCGTACCATATCTAATAAAGTACGGTTACAACGTTCGGACACACCATTACGCTGTGGTGTTCCAGGTGGCGTGAGTTGCGAAACTATTCCATATTGTTTCAAATTAAGACCAAATTCATAACTCAAATATTCACCTCCACGATCAGATCGTAGAAACTTTATTTTCTTGTTATGATGATTTTCCACTTCACTCTGAAATTCTTTGAACTTTCAAATGTTTCAGACTTATGTTTCATTAAGTAGATATACCCATATCTGCTCAAATCATCTATGAAGGTCAGAAATAATGATACCCGCCGCGAGCCTCAACACTCATCGGACCGCATACATCAGTATGTATTATTTCCAATAAGTCAGTTGATCGCTCCATTGTTCCGGAGAACGGAGTCTTAGCCATCTTTCCCATGAGGCATGGTTCGCAAGCATCAAGTGATTCGTAATCAAGTGATTTCAAAAGCCCATCACCATGGGGTTTCTTCATGCGCTTTACACCAATATGACCTAAACGGCAGTGCCACAAATAAGTTGCACTATCATTATTAACTTTGCATCTTTTGGTTTCAATATTATGAATATGTGTATCATTTCGATCGAGATTTAGTAAACCATTCACCTTGGGTGTATGACCACAGAAGGTTTTATTCGTCTAAACAGAATAACAATTATTCTTTGACCTAAATGAATAATCGTATTGCAATAAACATGATCCAATCATATTATGCTCAATGCAAACACCAAATAACTTTATTTTAAGTTCAAAACTAATCCCGAAGGTAAAGGAAGTGTGCGATGGTGATCTTATCAACCTTGGAATCACTTCCAACACAGATCGTCACCTCGCCCTCAACTAGTCTTTATTCATTTTATAATTCCTGTTTCAAGTTACTAATCATAGCAACTGAACCAGTATCAAATACCCAGGGGCTACTATGAACACTAGTAAGTACACACATCAATAACATGTATATCATATATACTTTTGTTTACTTTGCCATCCTTTTTATCCGCCAAGTATTTGGGGCAGTTCCGCTTCCAGTGGCCATTTTCCTTTGCAGTAGAAGCACTCAGTTTCAGGCTTGGGTCTAGCTTTGGGCTTCTTTATGGGAGTGGCAACTTGCTTGCCATTCTTCTTGAAGTTCCCTTTCTTTCCCTTGCCCTTTTACTTGAAACTAGTGGTCTTGTCAATCATCAACACTTGATGCTTTTCTTGATTTTTACCTTCGCCGATTTTAGCATCCCGAAGAGCCCGGGGAATCCTTTTCGTCATCCCTTGCATATTATAGTTCATCACAAAGTTCCAGTAACTTGGTGATAGTGACTAGAGAACTCTATCAGTCACTATCTTATCTAGAAGATTAACTCCCACTTGATTCAAGAGATTGTAGTACTCAGACATTCTGAGCACATGCTCACTGGTTGAGCTATTCTCCTCCATCTTGTAGGCAAAATACTTGTCAGAGGTCTCATACCTCTCGACTCGGGCATGAGTTTGAAATACCAATTTCAGCTCTTGGAACATCTCATATGCTCCATGGCGTTCAAAACATTTTTGAAGTCCCTGTTCTAAGCCATAAAGCATGGTGCACTAAACTATCAAGTAGTCATCATACCGAGCTTGTCAAACGTTCATAACGTCTGCATCTGCTCCTACAATAGGTCTGTCACCTAGCGCTGCATCAAGGACATAATTCTTCTGTGCAGCAATGACGATAATCCTTTGATCACGGACCCAGTCCGCATCATTGCTACTATCATCTTTCAACTCAGTTTTCTCTAGGAACATATCAAAAATAAAACAGGGGAGCTATACACGTGAGCTATTGATCTACAACATAGATATGCAAATACTATCAGGACTAAGTTCATGACCAATTTAAGTTCAATTAATCATATTATTTAAGAACTCCCACTTAGATAGACATCCATCCAGTCATCTAAATGATCACGTGATCCATATCAACTAAACCATGTCCGATCATCACGTGAGATGGAGTAGTTTTCAATGGTGATCATCTCTATGTTGATCATATCTACTATATGATTCACGTTCGACCTTTCGGTCTCAGTGTTCCGAGGCCATATCTGCATATACTAGTCTCGTCATGTTTAACCCGAGTATTCTACACGTGCAAAACTGGCTTGCACCCGTTGTATGTGAACGTAGAGCTTATCACACTCGATCATCACGTGGTGTCTCGATACGATGAACTGTAGCAATGGTGCATACTCAAGGAGAACACTTATACCTTGAAATTTAGCGAGGGATCATCTTATAATGCTACCGCCATACTAAGCAAAATAAGATGCATAAAGGATAAACATCACATGCAATCAAAATATGTGACATGATATGGCCATCATCATCTTGTGCCTTTGATCTCCATCTCCAAAGCACCATCATTATCTCCATCTTCACCGGCTTGACACCTTGATCTCCATCGTAGCATCGTTGTCGTCTCGCCAACTATTGCTTCTACGACTATCGCTACCGCTTAGTGATAAAGTAAAGCAATTACATGGCGATTGCATTTCATACAATAAAGGGACAACCATAAGGCTCCTGCCAGTTGCCGATAACTTTTACAAAACATGATCATCTCATACAACAATTTATATATCATCACGTCTTGACCATATCACATCACAACATGCCCTGCAAAAACAAGTTAGACGTCCTCTACTTTGTTGTTGCAAGTTTTACGTGGCTGCTACGGGCTTTTAGCAAGAACCGTTCTTACCTACGCATCCACAATGATTTTTTGTAAAGTGTGATGTTTTAACCTTCAACAAGGACCGGGCGTAGTCAAACTCGATTCAACTAAAGTTGGAGAAAAAGACACCTGCCTGTCACCTATGTGCGAAGCACGTCGGTAGAACCAGTCTCATGAACGTGGTCATGTAATGTCGGTCCGGGCCGCTTCATCCAACAATACCGCTGAATCAAAGTAAGACGTTGGTGTGGTAAGCAGTATGACTATTATCGCCCACAACTCTTTGTGTTCTACTCGTGCATATAACATCTACGCAAAGACCTGGCTTGGATGCCACTGTTGGGGAACGTAGTATTTAAAAAAAAATTCCTATGATCACGCAAGATCTATCTAGGAGAAGCATAGCAATGAGCTGGGAGAGTGTGTCCATGTACCCTCGTAGACTGAAAGCGGAAGCGTTTAGTAACGCGGTTGATGCAGTCGCACGTCTTCGCGATCCAACTGATCCAAGCACCGAATGTACGGCACCTCCATGTTCAGCACACGTTCAGCACGATGACGTCCCTCGAGCTCTTGATCCAGTTGAGGACGAGGGAGAGTTCCGTCAGCACAATGGCGTGGCGGTGGTGATGATGAGGTAGGGCTTCATCTAAGCACTATGACGATATAACCGAGGTGTGTAACTGTGGAGGGAGGCACCGCACACGGCTAAGAGAAGACTTGGTGTCTCTTTGGGGTGCCCCCTGCCCACGTATATAAAGGAGGGAGGGAGAGAGGCCGGCCCTCCTAGGGGCGCGCCAAGTGTAGGGAGTCCTACTAGGACTCCCAAGTCCTAGTAGGATTCCCTTTCCTTTTCGGAGTGGGAAAGAAGGAAAGGAGGGAGAGGGAGAAGGAAAAGGGGGGCCGCGCCCCCACCCCTTGTCCAATTCGGTTTGGGCAGGGGGACGCGCGCGCCACCTCGTGGCCTTTCTTCCCTCTCTCCACTAAAGCCCAATAAGGCCCATTAACTTCCCCCGACGAATTCCCGTATCCGGTACTCCGAAAAATACCCGAATCACTCGGAATCATTCCGATGTCCGAATATAGCCTTCCAATATATGAATCTTTACCTCTCGACCATTTCGAGACTCCTTGTCATGTCCGTCATCGGGACTCCGAACAAACTTCGGTCATCAAATCACATAACTCATAATACAAATCATCATCGAACGTTAAGCGTGCAGACCCTACGAGTTCGAGAACTATGTAGACATGACCGAGACACATCTCCGGTCAATAAACAATAGCAGAACCTGGATGCTCATAATGGCTCCTACATATTCTATGAAGTTCTTTATCGGTCAAATCGCATAACAACATACGTTATTCCCTTTGTCATCGGTATGTTACTTGCCCGAGATTCAATTGTCGGTATCATCTTACCTAGTTCAATGTCATGACCGGCAAGTCTCTTTACTCGTTCCGTAATGCATCATCCCGCAAATAACTCATTAGTCACATTGCTTGCAAGGCTTATAGTGATGTGCATTACCGAGAGGGCCCAGAGATACCTCTCCAATACATGGAGTGACAAATCCTAATCACGATCTATGCCAACCCAACAAACACCTTCGGAGACACCTGTAGAGCATCTTTATAATCACCCAGTTATGTTGTAACGTTTGATAGCACACAAGGTGTTCCTCCGGTATTCGGGAGTTGCATAATCTCATAGTCATATGAACATGTATAAGCAATAGCAATAAAACTTAACGATCATAATGCTAAGCTAACGGATGGGTCTTGTCCATCACATCATTCTCTAATGATGTGATCCCGTCCATCAAATGACAACACATGTCTATGGTCAGGAAACTTAACCATCTTGGATTAACGAGCTAGTCTAGTAGAAGCATACTAGGGACACGTTGTTTTGTCTATGTATTCACACATGTATTAAGTTTCTGGTTAATACAATTCTAGTATGAATAATAAACATTTATCATGATATAAGAAAATAAAATAATAACTTTATTATTGCCACTAGGGCATATTTCCTTCATATTATCCCAAGGAAGCCATGCAAAGTTGGTTACTTTTGAAACATTTTCACACCTAGCTAAGAGGTTTTGTCCCTGCTATAAACCCCATCACACCCATCCTTTTAGAGACCTTTTGTTAAACCATTCAGCTACAAGCTTATGTAGCAAGATTGCTAGAGTTCCGAGAGATCCTTAATAACTTTGCTCTTGTGAGTTCATCCGGATTCGCGAGAAGGAGTCTTTGGTACTCCCTAATTCTTGTTCCACGGTTCTGGTCGTTTTGTGGGTTAGACCCAGTTTGTGGTTCTTCGATTCTTCGGACATCAGGTTAGAGTTCTTACAGCTTCGGTCAGCCATCCCGAACCTATGAGTCACATCCGACCTGGACAGGTATAAATCTAGTTATCACGGCTGCATGTAGCTAGTTATCCCTCCCGATTCAATCCTACAATGTGATGATCGGGCGACTGTCGGGTGTGAACTCGTTCAATGAGTTTGCCCCTATCACGTGGCTGGGAGACGGCATGATGAGAGACCCCCTATCCAAGACACCGTAAGTAGCCCCTGAACCGGTCTTCAAGTTTGAATGTACCTCGGTTCCTCCGACTAGATCTTCTTCTTCGGTCTTGAACGTTGGTTCAACGAACCCTTCCCGCGTAACCAAGCCCTTGGTTGTCGTGTCGCATCCCATGAGTTTCAAGACCACCTCGGTCTTGGATAAGCACCTCTTCATCTCCGTGCCGATCGAAACGTTGGAAATCTTCCCACATAATCATTCCTAACTGCGAAGTATTCCCGCGCTCGGTTTACAATGATGGTCAGGTTCAATTATGACAGCGTAGGCCGATCCCATCTGTCAGCCCATGTGTTTGGAAGGTGCCTTTGTCTCAACGGTCAATATAACTTGTGTACGTGGGTCGGGGCCCCATCATCATCACGTCTTACCAGAAAACTGATTGTGCGCCTTGATACATATGGTAATTAATCAAGTGCTCTCTTGATTCGTGTGCGTGATCAGCAGACAATGTATGGGAAAATGGAGGAATTATTACCACGCGGCGTCGTAATCCTGTAGTCGTTTCGTGTATTACTCCGCCTATAAAAGGCCATAGGCGAGGACGAGCAAAGTTTAGGCTCCCAATCCTACCGGTCTTTGTCTTCTTCCTCGAGCCCCCAAGCCCAACCGTCCTTCACGTGCCCGAGCGCAAAATATCTGCCCGCTCCTTCTCCATCCTAATCTGACTATGGCCGGAAAGGGGAAGACGACGATAGGGCCCTCGGCTGCCTCCTAGACAAGGGGGGGGGGGGTGGAGGACCGCCACGGTGACACGGGAAACAGTCCTTGCTATACAAGAAATAAAAACTCTACTCCATAGTGAGGACTAAAGTTCCTGAAGTTTGACGGTGTTAGAGCATCTCTAACAAATCCCACATATCATTGTCCCGCAAAACCACTTTACAGCTCCCTTTAAAACTGATTTGCGGTACCGCACAGTCTACGATAGAATAGATACCACAAATTCCTACAGTAAAAACAAACATTCCATCTATCGGTGCATTTATTTTTTTCCTTTCTCTTTTTTCCATGGTCTTCTTCTTCCCCAAATCACCCGCACAAGCAGCTGCCCTAGCCTCCACCACTTTCGCTGCTCGATGGCCGTCTGACCCTGGCTGCGACCTTGAGCCCACATCCATGGCAAAGCTGCTGCAGCCACCCAGGAGCTCGAGGGGCATGACAGCTGTCGGGCCCAGGTGGCAACCACGAGCCCGCATCCATGGTGGAGCTACCACGGCCAACCATGAGCTTGAGGGGAGCAATGGCCTATGAGGCAAGGAACCGTAGAGACGTGGACCGGCTGGTCGGCGACGGTGGGGACGGCCGGAATCGGGAGCTGGCCACAACGGCGGTGGAGGTTGACGTGAAACTTCTCTCCCGCCAACAATTTTCTGGTATAGAGGGAGATCTAAAATTTGCGTCCAAAACTCCATATCATGAGGATGAGTTTCTTTCAGGGGAGCTGTATAAATTTTATAGGACAAGTCTGTTTTGTCGGATATGAAATGGACGGTCTTTTCCCCGATCAAATAAAATGGCAGTTGTATAGTTGGGGGTCTGCTAGAGATGCTCTTATACAAGTCCCTTGGTTACTGACAAAATAAAATAGGGAATACGACAAACTGTGGTCGGTGGACCAGTCTTGATGGCCCTAAATGTGTGTGGACTGGCCAGGCATAATGTGAATGTCGTGTTTGCTTGGTGTCCTGCCTTAAAGAACTAGTACTCCATTTTAAATTGCAATGCCACATATTACAATGAAAAATAAGCCGTGAATCATGTGATTAAAATAGATAACGACAAGATTAGATAGGAAGAAGGAGTTGCCTGGTGCACAAGCGTCTGTTTCGGATTTCCTGGCCCTAGTGCATGGTGCCTGGACCATGGAGAAACTAGGCATGGTGTCACATGCCTCAACTAGGGAGAAAACCAGAGTATCTACCAAACAGACCCAGGCATGCAAGCATATGTCCATGCCAGGTTAGCGTTGTCCAGTGTGATTCCTATTTAGCTTTAAGCGCCCATTCCTGCAAACAGGCACACACGCTCCTCCCTTCCTTCGCTACTAACAGGTCGCCCATATATGGTATATCTGAGAGAGTTGTTCCCGGTTTTGGGAAGCTTCCAGAAGCTTTCCTAGCTGATTTTGGGAAGCTTCTGTAAACTTCCGGTTGGTTTTTCTGTTCAGGTTTCTCTGGAATGGTTATGTGCGCGTTTCTTTTCTTTTTTGCTTTTGATTTTCTTTTCCTTTTCATATTTTTTGTTCGTTTTTCATTTTTTTGTTTTTCTATTTCGTTCTTTTTCATTTTTGTTTTTAAAATTCGATAAATTTTTAGAATTTTGATTAAACTTTTCAAATTTAATTAACATTTTTTTAAAATTGATGAAAAAATTAAAACGCGGTGAACTTTTTTTCAATTCGGTGAACTTTTTCAAAATCGATGAACCTTTTTCCAAATTTGATGAATTTTCAAAAAACGATGAACTTTTTTCAATATCATTGATTTTTTTCAAACTTGTGAACGCTTTTGAAAATTTTGTATACATCACGGATTTTTGTGAACTTTTTTGGACCAAGCGACCAGTCAAAGGCCACCCAGCGAACCAGCGTGTTTTGGGCTGGGCCCAATAGCGTGCATGTGTGAGCGCCAGGATGCCTGGCGCCGAAGGCGCTGACTAGGAGCTCCCATTATCCAGGACGCAACCTAAACACACTGATACTCACTGTGAGGAATGGGCCAATAAATTAATGATTGGGAGGTAAAAAAAATTGCTGGGCCGATTTGGGACATCCATTCCTTGGACAAGTATTTCCGGACGGAGGGAGTACAATGTAAAAAATGTTTGGTAGCATTAAAAAATGATTGAACTGTATATGTTAAATGCTTAACATGTACTCAACAGAATTTTCAAAATTGGTATTTGAAAACATGTTCTGAGAGCTTAAATGAGAAAAATATTTGTGAAAATTTCAGCATGTATCAGGAAAATATTCCACGTGTACAAAAAATGTATAACATGTATTGAAAACAGTAGACATGTATTGAATAAAAGGAAAAGGAAAAAATGAATAATCGAATAAACCCAACTAAGAAACAGATAAAAACATGAAAAAAAAAACACATGGATGGTTCTAAAACCAGTCCATACTAGTCTATAGAACCATCCTGAAACTGGTTTAATGGGTCATGTTTGGTCCGCGAGATGTTTATAGTAGTGGGGTTGGTCCGAGTGACGGTCACTACTCAACTCGTGCCTTTTTCCCTTCAGGTCCACCTCCTTGTCGAGGTTGTGGTGACCTCCACATTTTTTAAAAAAACATATGAGCACTTTTTTTTGGAAAAAGCATTAATTTCTGGAAAAGGCAAAAAAACTTGAAATAGGAAGATTTTTTTAAATTCACAAACATTTTTTGAAAACAAGACCATTTTTAAGGCAGAGAAATGGACATTTTTCGAATTTGAGAAGCATTTTTTTAAATGGAAACTTGTTTTGAACTTTCAAAACCATTTTGGAAAATGTGTTTTTATCACGAAAATTATTTTGAACTTGTAAACATTTCAAAAATAATAATAATTTTCTAATTACTATTATTTTTAAAATGAAATTTATTTTGTAACTCCCGAAACAATTTGGAATTTTTTTAAAATGTGAACCTTTTGTGAATTTCGAGAAAAAATTGAACAAAAACATAAATTTCAAGTTCCAAATAATTTTGAAAATGGGAACAAATTTTGAAATTCTAACATTTAACGAAAATTATTACCAGAAACGAAATTTTCGAAAATTAAAATAATAAATTTATGAAAAAGGAAAATATATATTGGAAGGGAAAATTAAAAAATAGAAAAAACACATAAAAAATGGAAATGGGCTGGCCCAACATTGGGCGACAGATGGTAAGCTCCAACTATATGCGGCGCTGTGCGACAAATAAGGTTCTCCAGCAGGGTGCGCAGGATATAAATGTGGGGCTTTTCTGGGCCTTAGCACATGCAGCCCACGTACGAAATTCTAGACAAAACTCTTTTGTTTTCTTTTGTAGCAGCTGTACCACAAAAATTTAGTACCACCTCGGATATAAAAAATATATTTTTGGCGGTGAACGGATGAAAAAATTGACGAAAAGCACCTTGATTTATTAGTAGGTATAGATATAGATATAGATATAGCTATAGATATAGATTGGATCAACTTATGGCTTCCACTCTGTTCTGAGAGCTTGATGTCAAGCCTTGAGAAGTTTCACGTCATGCATCTTCCATAGCCACTTCATAGGCAAATTTCCCATAGAAAGACCCTTTCATATCAGTGCAAAGCAATCACCAAAAAGAGACCCATGTGTTTCACTAGTTGCATACCGATCAAAATGTTGCATCATGCATGAGATATGCCAATATTTGGTGATTCGCCTAAAATACTCCCCTGTGCACAATACTTTGTTGAGAACAGTTGTGCAAGGACGGAAAAATGGTTTTCTAAGGAGTTGCATCAAGAATACTCCCCTATGGATGATACTTTGTTGAGACTTAACTCAATGGCATAGCTAGACACAAAAGTCTATATTTTCCTCATTTAATCGCTTCAAAACAAATCTTCAAGTTTTCTCCAAGGCTTGGGGGGAGGGGCAAGTAGCTCCTCCGTTGGACCTAAGAGCACTTGTTCACAATGAGTGGCCTTGCAACCTATGCTTGTCTCGCCAAGAACATGGCTAAGTCATGTTGAATTAGTATTAGTTGGGGAAAAACTAGTGTGATGCTTGCCACTTATTTTTAAGGTTGACTGGACCGGCTTTTCTATCATTGTCTGACATTGTTCTACCCTTTTTCATTTTTTTGGTAACAAAAGCAAAAGAGCGATGACCCTCCTCACTTCCTGCAAGAGTAGGCATCCTATGGTTGAGGCGAGATGGATCCACCGCTAAGTCTTATTGGTACATCTTGATTTTTCTTAATATCCATACCCAGCGTGACGTTCTCTGGCACATTTTGTCCTTAGAATTTGGTTCTATTTGAATTCTAATTATTGTGTGTGTACTCTTCATATTACGCTTCAAAAACTCATAGGTCTTATAATGAGGTGTTTGAATAATTATTTATGTAAAAGAATCTTAGACATGTAACTATTTATTTACTACTTTCGAACCAGCTTGAAAATGAGCATCGGGCTATTGCTTGCCTTCTTGGGGCTGATGTTGACACAAACATTGTCCCTCCTGCATAGTGCTTCGAGATGAAGGTTTCTCGTCACCACTGATGACATGGCACAATTATGCATATTGGTAGGCGTGGGGTTGGCAATCGCCATTATGCAGTCCATCTCATCACTACTCAGTGACAGTGGAAAGGAGGAGATGGCAACCTTGGTGGAGCTAGGAAGGTCGGCCATTCGCCGAGCATGTGTCTTCAATGTTGGTGTGTCGCTCGTAGGTTTTATGGTCTGCCTTGTAGGGCCTGATCATTGCAGTTTCACTGTGCATGGGTAAGATGCACTGTTGGCCACAAGTAATGAGGGTTTTGTTCTTGACCGAGATCGGCATCTCCTCTGGCTTGAGCACGTACGCATGCGGTGCGCATCAGCTTGGCCTGCTTATTCAGGACCAACTGATGGTAGGTTTTGTTTTAAAAATCTGTCCTAAAATAAGTATATAATTAGAATAGTGTGTATTGTATACTGCATATTAAGTAGGCTTTGTCCTCCATGAATGATATGTTATGTGCACGTAGTTCCAGTTAGTGATGGAGCTAGCCAAAGATGTCGG
>NC_057809.1:598846210-598951343 GCF_018294505.1 Triticum aestivum
TGACAAGATTCAGCAAAGCAGTATTAATTTCACAAGATTCAGCATCGGTAAGAGGAGCAATCGGAGTGCTAATAAAATCATTATTGTTGGTATTGGTGAAGTCACACAATTTAGTGCTATCTTGAGCCACCGTGACAAGCAAGCAAACTAACACACAAGCAAACAAAAAGCAAGCGGGCAAAAAGAGGCAAATAGAGAAAGAGAGGGAGGATAGAGAGAGAGGGCGAATAAAACGGCAAGGGTGAAGTGGGGGAGAGGAAACGAGAGGCAAATAGCAAATAATGTAATTCGGGAGATAAGGGTATGTGATGGGTACTTGGTATATTGACTTTTGCGTAGACCTCCCCGGCAACGGCGCTAGAAATCCTTCTTGCTACCTCTTGAGCACTGCGTTGGTTTTCCCCGAAAGGGAAGGGATGATGCAGCAAAGTAGCGTAAGTATTTCCCTCAGTTTTTGAGAACCAAGGTATCAATCCAGGAGGAGGCTACGCGCGAGTCCCTCGCACCTGCACAAAACAAATAAATCCTCGCAACCAACGCGATAAGGGGTTGTCAATCCCTACACGGCCACTTACGAGAGTGAGATCTGATAGATATGATAAGATAATATTTTTGGTATTTTTGTGATAAAGATGCAAAGTAAAATAAAAGCAAAGGAAAAAGCAAAGGAAATAACTAAGTATTGGGAGATTAATATGATGAAGATAGACCCGGGGGCCATAGGTTTCACTAGTGGCTTCTCTCGAGAGCATAAGTATTCTACGGTGGGTGAAAAAATTACTGTTGAGTGATGACCCACAAGTATAGGGGATCTATCATAGTCCTTTCGATAAGTAAGAGCGTCGAACCCAACGAGGAGCAGAAGGAAATGATAAGCGGTTTCCGGCAAGGTATTCTCTGCAAGTACTGAAATAAGTGGTAACAGATAGTTTTGTGATAGGATAATTTGTAACGAGCAACAAGTAACAAAAGTAAATAAAGTGCAGCAAGGTGGCCCAATCCTTTTTGTAGCAAAGTACAAGCCTGGACAAACTCTTATATAGAGAAAAGCGCTCCCGAGGACACATGGGAATATCATCAAGCTAGTTTTCATCACACTCATATGATTCGCGTTCGGTACTTTGATAATTTGGTATGTGGGTGGACCAGTGCTTGGGTACTGTCCTTACTTGGACAAGCATCCCACTTATGATTAACCTCTATTGCAAGCATCCGCAACTACAACAAAAGTATTAAGGTAAACCTAACCATAGCATGAAACATATGGATCCAAATCAGCCCCTTACGAAGCAACGCATAAACTAGGGTTTAAGCTTCTGTCACTCTAGCAACCCATGATCTACTTATTACTTCCCATTCCTCTAGGACCAAATAATGGTGAAGTGTCATGTAGTCGACGTTCACATAACACCACTAGAGGAAAGACAACATACATCTCATCAAAATATCGAACGAATACCAAATTCACATGACTACTAATAGCAAGACTTCTCCCATGTCCTCAGGAACAAACGTAACTACTCACAAAGCATAAACATGTTCAAAATCAGAGGGGTATTAATATGCATATAGGATCTGAACATATGATCTTCCACCAATTAAACCAACTAGCATCAACTACAAGGAGTAATTAACACTACTAGCAACCTACTAGCACCAATCCCGAACTTGGAGACAAGAATTGGATACAAGAGATGAACTAGGGTTTTGAGAGGAGATGGTGCTGATGAAGATGTTGATGTAGATTGCCCTCTCCCGATGAGAGGAGTGTTGGTGATGACGATGGCGGGCGGAACAGCTCCGCCAGAGCCCTAGATTGGTTCCGCCTCGTGGCGGCGGAGTTTCGTCCGAGAAGATGGCTTCTTATTTTTTTCCATCAAAAGACTTCATATAGCAGAAGATGGACATCGGAGGGCCACCAGGGGGCCCACGAGGTAGGGGGGCGCGCCCAGGGGGTAGGGCATGCCCCCACCCTCGTGGGTAGGGTGTGGGCCCCCTGGTGAATCTCTTCCGCTGAGTATTTTTTATATATTCTAAAAACGTATTTTGTGAAGTTTCAGGACTTTTGGAGCTGTGCAGATTAGGTCTCCAATATTTGCTCCTTTTCCAGCCCAGAATCCCAGCTGCCGGCATTCTCCCTCTTCATGTAAACCTTGTAAAATAAGAGAGAATAGGCATAAGTATTGTGACATAATGTGTAATAATAGCCCATAATGCAATAAATATCAATATAAAAGCATGATGCAAAATGGACGTATCAACTTCCCCAAGCTTAGACCTCGCTTGTCCTCAAGAGAAAAGCCGAAATCAAAAAATATGTCCACATGTTTAGAGATAGAGGCGTCGATAAAACTAAAATACGGACATGAGGGCATCATGATCATTCTTAGAACAACAACTTATATAATTCTTGTCATATGATTTCTTATGCTAGAGTAATAATTCAATCACAATTTCAAGTATGAATCGTAAAATTCATTGAAAACTAACAAACTATAATCTCAGTCATTGGAGCAATTGCAATTTATCATAACATAGGAAAGAGTCAATGTATAAGAGTTTTTCAGCAAGTCCACATACTCAACTATCATATAGTCTTTCACAATTGCTGACACTCACGCAATACTTATGGGTATGGAGTTTAGATCGAACACAGAGAAAGATAGGGGCTTATAGTTTTGCCTCCCAACGTTTTACCTCAAGGGTAATGTCAACGGTAATATTTCATGAAAATCACATCCAATTAGCCATATATACCAGGATCTTTCCAACATACTATGCTTGCCAAAGGATAAAATGTAAAAAGGAAGGGTGAAGATCACCATGACTCTTATGCAATGTAGGAGATAAAAGCAAAAGATAAGCCCTTCGCAGAGGGAAGCAGAGGTTGTCATGCGCTTTTATAGTTGGATGCACAAAATCTTAATGCGAAAGAACGTCACTTTATATTGCCACTTGTGATATGGACCTTTATTATGCAGTCTGTCGCTTTTATTTCTTCCATATCACACGATCGTATAAAGTTTATTTTCTCCCACACTAATAAGTCATACAGATTTAGAGAGCAATTTTTATTGCTTGCACCGATGACAACTTACTTAGAGGATCTTACTCAATCCATAGGTAGGTATAGTGTACTCTCATGGCAAGACTGGTTTTAAGGGCATTTGGAAGCACAAGTAGTATCTCTACTTGGTGCGATGAATTTGGCTAGCACGAGGGGGAAAGGCAAGCTCAACCATGTTGGATGATCCATGACAATATAATTTATATCAGATGTAAGAAAACACAACCCATTATGTTGTTTTCCTTGTCCAATGTCAACTCTTTAGCATGTCATATCTTAATGAGTGCTCACAATCATAAAATATGTCCAAGATAGTATATTTATATGTGAAGACCTCTCTTTCTTTATTACTTCCTATTAATTGCAACGATGACCAAAACTATGTTTGTCAACCCTCAACAACTTTTATTCATCATACCTTTTTCTATGTGAGCTCATTACTCTCCATAAGACTCACATGATCTCTTTGTTTCTTTTTATTGCTTTCTCTTTTCTTTTATTCCCTTAGGATCATGGCAAAATAATCAAGCCCTTGACTCAACACTAATCTTTATTATATAGCTCACGGACTCAATTACATAGAAGGATTATAAAGCAAAACTCATGACTAGATCATACTAAGAACTTTTATTCTACTAAATCAAGATATTACCAAAAGGATCGAACTAAGGAAAACGGTAAAGATAGAAGTGATGGTGATACGATACCGGGGCACTCCCCCAAGCTTGGATGTTGCCAAGAGGAGTGCCCATACCCATGTGATTATGTCCCCTTTGTTGGCGTAGAAGGTGATGGTTTTGTTGATGGCGTAGGCTTCTTCCTTAATTTGCGCTTGAGGACAGAATTTTGGTCCCTTAGGTCCTCGATCTCCTGTTCCAGGCTTAGTACCTTTTTGCATAGTTCCTGCTTGTTTTCCTGCAAGAGGCGAAAAGGGATAAACTCGATCTTAGGTTTCTTTACCCTATCCGGGAGGCTTGACTTTTTGAACTCCACATGCATGTCCTCGGGTTGAGGTAATGGGATTTCATCTTCATCCGAGCTCGTCTCCTACTTTCCCTTGGGTTCATAGTCCTCTTCTTCTTCCGTAGTCCAACCGCAATGCTCCACATCCCCATAAACCTTAGGATCTGCAAGGTAATCAGCCACATAGCTTTCTCCTTCCGAATCCTGGGACGACATGTTGCTCTGTCTGCAGCAGGACAGCTCAAAACAATGACAAGAGATATTTACGTGATACGGAAGTCAAAACCCCTGGGAGATTATATAATGAATTTTTACCGACCAAAATACGTGTCGTGTACGAAAACGGAGTCCGGAGAGCGCACGAGGTACCCACAAGGTAGGGGGCGCGCCCTCCACCCTCATGTTCTTCCCGGGCTGCTTCTTATTTTTCTATTTTTCTAAATATTCCAAAACGGAGAAATATTGCCTTAAAAAATGTTTTGGAGTCGGTTTACTTACGTACCACATACCTATTCCTTTTCGGAGTCTGAAACATTTCGAAAAGTGTCTCTTATGTATTCCTCCGGGGTTATGGTTTCAATAATATTGGTTTCAACATTTATGGGATTACCTGAGATATAATGTTTGATTCTTTGACCGTTCACCACCGTCGAATTTGTGCCTTTGAAGTTGTTGATTTTTGTCGCATCAGAGCGATAGACCTCTTTGATAACGTAAGGACCTTCCCATTTAGAGAGGAGTTTTCCTGCAAAAAATCTTAAACGAGAGTTGTATAGCAATACATAATCACCTACATTAAACTCATGCTTTTGTATCCTTTTGTCATGCCATCTTTTAACTTTTTCTTTAAACAACTTGGCATTTTCATAGGCTTGGGTTCTCCATTCATAAAGTGAGCTAATATCAAATAACCTCTTCTCACCGGCAAGTTTAAAATCATAATTGAGTTCTCTAGTAGCCCAATAAGCCTGATGTTCTAGTTCGAGAGGTAAGTGACATGCTTTTCCATAAACCATTTTATACGAAGACATACCCATAGGATTTTTATATGCAGTTCTATAGGCCCATAATGCATCATCAAGTTTCTTGGACCAATTCTTTCTAGATCTATTAACAGTCTTTTGAAAAATTAATTTGAGCTCTCTATTACTCAATTCTACTTGACCACTAGACTGTGGGTGATAAGGAGATGCAATTCTATGATTAACATCATATTTAGCAAACATTTTACGGAAAGCACCATGAATAAAATGTGAACCACCATGAGTCATTCAATATCTAGGGACTCCAAATCTTGGAAAAATAACTTCTTTAAGCATTTTAATAGAAGTGTTATGATCAACACTACTAGTTGGAATAGCTTCTACCCACTTAGTAACGTAATCAACAGCAACTAGAATATGTGTATATCCATTAGAGGAAGGAAAAGGCCCCATATAGTCAAAGCCCCAAACATCAAATGGTTCAATAACGAGTGAATAATTCATAGGCATTTCTTGACGTCTACTAATATTACCAATTCTTTGACATTCATCACAAGATAAGACAAACTTACAGGCATCCTTGAAGAGAGTAGGCCAATAAAAACCAGATTGCAATACCTTATGTGCAGTTCTATGTCCAACATGGTGTCCTCCATAAGCTTCGGAGTGACACTTGCGTAGGATTTGTTCCTGTTCATGCTCAGGTACACAACGTCTAATAACACCATCTACTCCTTCTTTATAAAGATGTGGGTCATCCCAAAAGTAATGCCTCAAATCATAGAAGAACTTTTTCTTTTGCTGGTATGTGAAACTAGGTGGTATAAACTTAGCAACAATGTAATTAGCATAATCAGCATACCATGGAGCAGTATGAGAAGCATTTATGACATTTAATTTCTCATCAGGGAAGCTATCATCAATAGGAAGTGGGTCATCAAGCACATTTTCTAACCTAGACAAGTTGTCTGCAATGGGGTTCTCAGCTCCCTTTCTATCAACAATATGTAAGTCAAATTCTTGTAGCAAGAGAACCCATCTAATAAGTCTAGGTTTAGCATCTTTCTTTTCCATGAGATATTTAATAGCAGCATGATCAGTGTGAATAGTTACTTTAGAATAAAAAATATAAGGTCTGAACTTATCACAAGCAAATACAACTGCTAAGAATTCTTTTTCAGTGGTAGCATAATTTCTTTGAGCATTGTCTAGTGTTTTACTAGCATATTGAATAACATTTAATTTCTTATCAACTCTTTGCCCTAGAACAGCACCTACAGCATAATCACTAGCATCACACATAATTTCAAAGGGTAAATTCCAATTAGGTGGCTGAATAATAGGTGCAGAGATCAATGCTTTCTTAAGAATTTCAAATGCTTCTACACAATCATCATCAAAGACAAATGGTATATCTTTTTGTAATAAATTAGTCAGAGGCCGAGAAATTTTTGAGAAGTCCTTAATGAACCTCCTATAAAATCCGGCGTGACCAAGGAAACTTCCTATACCTTTGATGTCCTTGGGGCATGGCATCTTTTCAATAGCATCAATCTTGGCTTTATCAACTTCAATACCACTTTCAGAAACATTGTGCCCCAAGACAATGCCTTCATTAACCATAAAGTGGCACTTTTCCCAATTCAAGACAAGATTAGTTTCTTCACATATCTACAAAACTCGATCAAGGTTGCTCAAGCAATCATCAAAAGAAGATCCATAGACGGAGAAATCGTCCATGAAAACCTCACAAATCTTTTCACAAAAGTCAGAGAATATAGCCATCATGCATCTTTGAAAGGTAGCAGGTGCATTACATAGACCAAAAGGCATACATCTATAAGCAAAATTACTAAAAGGGCAAGTAAAAGTAGTCTTTGATTGATCTTTGGCAGACACATGTATTTGAGAGAAACCAGAATAACCATCTAGAAAGCAAAAATGTGTATGTTTGGATAATCTTTCTAGCATTTGATCGATAAAAGGTAAGGGGTAATGATCCTTTTTAGTTGCCTTATTTAATTTGCGGAAATCAATTACCATCCTATAACCTGTAATAATTCTTTGAGGAATCAATTCATCTTTATCATTAGGAATGACAGTAATACCTCCCTTCTTACGGACACAATGGACATGACTTACCCACTGACTATCAGCAATGGGATAGATTATACCTGCCTCAAGGAGCTTTAGTATTTCCTTTCTTACCACTTCTTTAATTTTAGGATTTAGCCGTCGTTGATGATCACGAACTGGTTTAGCATCTTCTTCCAAATTAATTTTATGTTGACATAGAGTGGGACTAATGCCCTTAAGATCATCAAGAGTATACCCAATAGCAGCATGGTGCTTCTTCAGAGTTTTCAATAATCTCTCTTCGTCATGCTCTGAAAGGTTAGCACTAATAATAATAGGATTTATCTTTTTCTCATCAAGATAAGCATATTTAAGAGTATCAGGCAGCGTTTAAGCTCAAACACGGGATCACCCTTGGGTGGAGGAGGATCCCCTAAGATTTCAACAGGCAAATTGTGTTCCAGAATAGGTTCCTGTTTAAAGAATACTTCATCTATTTCCCTTCTTTCATTCATAAACATATCATTTTCATGGTCTAGCAAATATTTTTCTAAAGAATCACTAGGAGGTACGGCAATAGAAGCAAGACCAATAATTTCATCCTTACTAGGTAATTCTTCTTCATGGTGTTGTCTACTAAATTTAAAGAAATTAAATTCATGAGACATATCATCTAAACCGATAGTAACAACATCCCTTTTGCAATCTATGGTAGCATTAACAGTGTTCAGGAAGGGTCTACCAAATATAATGGGACAAAAGTTATCTTGTGGGGAACCAAGAACAAGAACATCAGCGGGATATTTAGTTTTCCCACACAAGACTTCAACATCTCTAACAATTTCCATTGGTGAAATAGTATCTCTATTGGCAAGTTTAATTGTGACATCAATATCTTCTATCTCAGCAGGTGCAATATCAAGCATAATTTCTTTATATAAGGAATAAGGTATTGCGCTAGCACTAGCACCCATATCACATAAGCCATGATAACAATGATCTCCTATTTTAACAGAAATAACAGGCATGCCTACCACCGGTCTGTTTTTATCTTTAGCACAAGGTTTGGCAATTCTAGCAGTCTCATCAAGGAAATGAATAACATGCCCATCAATATTATCAGACAAAAGATCTTTAACAATAGCAATATCAGGTTCAACTTTAACTTGCTCAGGAGGTGTATAAGTTTTAATATTGCTTTTTCGAACCACAGTTGAAGCTTTAGCATGATCTTCTATCCTAACAGGAAAAGGTGGTTTCTCAACATAATAAGTAGGAACAATAGGATCATTATAAGTGACAATCTTCTCTTCAACTTTAATAGGTGCAGCTACTTTTACTTCTATAGGAGGATGATATTTAAACCACTTCTCCTTGGGGAGATCAACATAAGTAGCAAAAGATTCATAGAAAGAAGCTACTATCTCAAAGTCAAGCCCATATTTAGTGCTAAATTTACGGAAAACATCGGTATCCATAAAAGATTTAACACAATCAAAACTAGGTGTCATACCTGACTCCTTACCTTTGTCGAGGTCCCAATCTTCAGAGTTGTGTTTAATTCTTTCCAATAAATCCTATTTGAATTCAATAGTATTCATCATAAAAGAGCCAGCATAAGAAGTATCAAGCATGGTGCGATTGTTATCAGAAAGCTGAGCATAATTGTTTTTGAATAATCGTTTCTCTTGAGAGCTCATGATTTGGGCATGAATATAACATTGATTTAAGCCTCCCCCAAGCTTGAGCGATGCTTTCTCCTTCGCGAGGCCAAAAATTATATATATAATTGCGATCACGATGTACAAGATGCATAGGATAAAACTTCTTATAAAATTCCAATTTCAATCGTTTGTAATTCCATGACCCCATATCATCACATAGCCTATACCATGTCGATGCATCTCCCTTCAAAGATAAAGGGAAGACCTTCTTCTTAACAACATCTCCGAGTACACCTGCAAGCTTAAATAATCCACAAACTTCATCCACATATATTAGATGCTCATTAGGATGCTTTGTTCCATCTCCTAAAAAGGGATTAGCTAGCAGTTTTTATATCATACCCGAAGGAATTTCAAAGCAGATATTTTCATTTTCAGTAGGTTCAATAGGTTGAGGAGCAACTCTTTGCTCTACTAGTCGGCGTGAAGATACCCCGAACAAGCCCCTCAGGGGATTACTTTCCATAGTAACAAGTGACAGTAAATTTCAGCACAGTATATAAATTTTTCCTTACCAAATTCCACCTACCAAAGGCGCTTCACTCCCCGGCAACGGCGCCAAAAAAGAGTCTTGATGACCCACAAGTATAGGGGATCTATCGTAGTCCTTTCGATAAGTAAGAGTGTCGAACCCAACGAGGAGC
This sequence comes from Triticum aestivum, assembly GCF_018294505.1. Taxonomy (NCBI): domain Eukaryota; kingdom Viridiplantae; phylum Streptophyta; class Magnoliopsida; order Poales; family Poaceae; genus Triticum; species Triticum aestivum. The sequence continues at coordinate 598,855,668 of NC_057809.1, forward strand.
AGAAGGAAATGATAAGCGGTTTCCAGCAAGGTATTCTCTGCAAGTACTGAAATAAGTGGTAACAAATAGTTTTGTGATAGGATAATTTGTGACGAGCAACAAGTAACAAAAGTAAATAAAGTGCAGCAAGGTGGCCCAATCCTTTTTGTAGCAAAGGACAAGCCTGGACAAACTCTTATATAGAGAAAAGCGCTCCCGAGGACACATGGGAATATCATCAAGCTAGTTTTCATCACACTCATATGATTCGCATTCGGTACTTTGATAATTTGGTATGTGGGTGGACCGGTGCTTGGGTACTGTCCTTACTTGGATAAGCATCCCACTTATGATTAACCTCTATTGCAAGCATCTGCAACTACAACAAAAGTATTAAGGTAAACCTAACCATAGCATGAAACATATGGATCCAAATCAACCCCTTACGAAGCAACGCATAAAGTAGGGTTTAAGCTTCTGTCACTCTAGCAACCCATGATCTACTTATTACTTCCCAATGCCTTCCTCTAGGCCCAAATAATGGTGAAGTGTCATGTAGTCGACGTGCACATAACACCACTAGAGAAAAGACAACATACATCTCATCAAAATATCGAACGAATACCAAATTCACATGACTACTAATAGCAAGACTTCTCCCATGTCTTCAGGAACAAACGTAACTACTCACAAAGCATAAACATGTTCAAAATCAGAGGGGTATTAATATGCATATATGATCTGAACATATGATCTTCCACTAATTAAACCAACTAGCATCAACTACAAGGAGTAATTAACACTACTAGCAACCTACTAGCACCAATCCCGGACTTGGAGACAAGAATTGGATACACGAGATGAACTAGGGTTTTGAGAGGAGATGGTGCTGATGAAGATGTTGATGGAGATTACCCTCTCCCGATGAGAGGAGCATTGGTGATGACGATGGCGATGATTTCCCCCTCCGGGAGGGAAGTTTCCCTGGCAGAACAGGTCCGCCAGAGCCCTAGATTGGTTCCGCCAAGGTTCCGCCTCGTGGCGGCGGAGTTTCGTCCGAGAAGTTGGTTCTTTTTTTCCCATCGAAAGACTTTATATAGCAGAAGATGGCCACCGGAGGGCCACCAGGGGGCCCATGAGGTAGGGGGTACGCCCAGGGGGGTAGGGCGCGCCCCCACCCTCGTGGGCAGGGTGTGGCCCCCTGGTGAATCTCTTCCGCTGAGTATTTTTTATATATTCTAGAAATGCCTTCCGGGAAGTTTCAGGACTTTTGGAGCTGTGCAGAATAGGTCTCCAATATTTGCTCCTTTTCCTGCCTAGAATCCCAGCTGCCAGCATTCTCCTCTTCATGCAAACCTTGTAAAATAAGAGAGAATATGCATAAGTATTGTGACATAATGTGTAATAACAGCCCATAATGCAAAAAATATCGATATAAAAGCATGATGCAAAATGGACGTATCATTGAGCAATTGACAGAATTGAGCATAGTTATGAGAATATCTTGGTATGATCATGTATATAGGCATCACGTTCGAGACAAGTAGACCGACTCCTGCCTGCATCTACTACTATTACTCCACTCATCGACCGCTATCCAGCATGCATCTAGAGTATTAAGTTAATGAAAACAGAGTAACGCCTTAAGCAAGATGACATGATGTAGAGGGATAAACTCATGCAATATGATGAAAACCCCATCTTGTTATCCTCGATGGCAAGAATACAATACGTGCCTTGCTGCCCCTACTGTCACTGGGAAAGGACACCGCAAGATTGAACCCAAAGCTAAGCACTTCTCCCATTGCAAGAAAGATCAATCTAGTAGGCCAAAACCAAACTAATAATTCGAAGAGACTTGCAAAGATAACCAATCATACATAAAAGAATTCAGAGAAGATTTAAATATTGTTCATAGATAGACTTATCATAAACCCACAATTCATCGATCTCAACAAACACACCGCAAAAAAAAAAGATTACATCGAATAGATCTCCTCAAGAGAGGGGGAGAACATTGTATTGAGATCCAAAAAGAGAGAAGAAGCCATCTAGCTACTAACTATGGACCCGTAGGTCTGAGGTGAACTACTCACACTTCATCGGAGGGGCTATGGTGTTGATGTAGAAGCCCTCCGTGATCGATGCCCTCTCCGGCGGAGCTCCGGAATAGGCCCTGAGATGGGATCTCGTGGATACAGAAGGTTGCGGCGGTGGAATTAGGTTTTTGGCTCCATATCTGATCGTTTCGGGGTGCGTAGGTATATATAGGAGGAAGGAGTACGTCGGTGGAGCAACAGGGGGCCCACGAGGGTGGAGGGCGCGCCTGGGGGGGAGGGTAGGCGCGCCCCCGTAGCACGTGGCCTCCTCTTTTGTGTCTTGACGTAGGGTCCAAGTCTCCTGGGTCTTGTTCGTTGAGAAAATCACGTTCCCGAAGGTTTCATTACGTTTGGACTCCGTTTGATATTTGTTTTCTTCGAAACCCTAAAACAAGCAAAAAACAACAATTCTAGGCTGGGCCTCCGGTTAATAGGTTAGTCCCAAAAATAATATAAAAGTGGATAATAAAGCCTAGTAATGTCCAAAATAGTAGATAATATAGCATGGAGCAATCAAAAATTATAGATACGTTGGAGACGTATCAGAGTCCTCACGAAAAGTGTCATAATTCCGAAGCCTCTTGGGGGCACTACTGACTGCCTGACTGCTTGTTCTCCCGTAGGAGTGATTGGGTAACCCTCAAGTGTAAGGGTGATGTAACCTACCACTAAGTATTTCCCTTTGAGAACCTAGGTTTATAGAACCAATAGGAATTATCTCTGTAGCAACTATTGATTAGTACCTGCACACAACACACAAAACATACTTGTCCCCAACGATTCAATAAGGTTGTCAATCTTTTAGTTGCTTCCCTTTTGGGGCATTACTTTGGAGAGCAAACTTGTGGGAGTTGCGTAGGACTCCTCTTGCAACAGTGGCCTCAAATGGTTGGTTTAATTTACACCGAGGCAGTGACTTTTTAAGGCGATGTGGTTGCGGTCCCATAGAACGGGGAAACAATTTGGCATGGCTTGTGGCAATCTTGTGTTGCTTGTGAGGCAGATTTGTTCGCTTGGTCGACATGCCACAAAAGTGATGGTCAACCTTCTTGTCGGGGCGACGATCCCTGATGATTTGGTGTGACGGCTGTGGTTTGCAAGCTATTGCCACCTCTAGAGATTTAGGTTGTATGTGACTGGGTCGGGTGGCTTTGCAGCTCGATAGTGAGTGATTGTGTGCAAGGATAATGACCCTGAGAGTGGTATGTTGCTAGGCCATGCATGGTCTGGTGGAGCAAGTGGCTTTAAGAGGTTATCAACATTAAGAGTGTCGACCTCGTGTCGTGTGTTCGACATGATCATCCTTGATGTAGGCCGCCAACATGTGGGTACGGTGTGTGTAATTTCATGATTTTTAGGCTTCCTGGCTTCCGCGCACGCACACTGGGGGTCCGCTCCTTCAATAGGAGTCACAACTTCTATCTAACATGGTAGGAGGTGGCCTAGTTCGGAGGAACATATTTCACGTTGATTTATGTCTGCAGTTAGTGTCACTTGTTGTGTTTGTTATGCTATTAGTGATAGTGAGCTAGTCCCAAGGTGTTTCAATTCTTAACTAGTCTTGGCCCTGTTTGTAACGGTCTTTTCCTTGTTTTGCGAAAATTATAACCAGACAATCACCTTCTTAATTGATGAATGTGCAAAGCTTTTGGCTCGGCTTTAGAAATAACAATTCATCATCTAGAACATGACACGTCGACACAAAATCCTGACTTCCCTCTCAGATATGTGGAATGGATTTCCTATTGTACTTGAAGGAAGAGTGTGACAAGATGCATTGCAAATCGAGGATGAGTGAAGGTATGTCAAGATATCATCCTCGAAAGAGGTGGTATCATAGACCATGGTGGCATGGTGGGCGTCGACCTCATGTCGTCAGTTCGACACGGTCATCCCTGATGTTGGCCGTCAACATGTCGGTCATCCCAAAAATACAAGAAAATTTCCATAAATTATATCAGAAGAAAAGGAGCTAGGAGCCAGAAGATAGGAAGGGGGCCATACGGCCTCCACAAGCCCCCTGGCTATGTGGAACCCCTGGCCACCGCCTTCTGATGCCCTTCGGCCTATATTTTTCATCTAACATAAAAATCAACACATTCTATGGGACTTTTCTACCCCCATCTCGAGGCGGAACTGAGGCAAATCACTTTCGTCCTTCGGCAAGCTGATTCTGTTGGATATCCATCCCTCCAGGAGGGGGAATTTAAACCCATCATCATCACCAATACTCCGATCATCATTGGCATCATCATCTCCATCAACATCTTCATTGGCACCATCATCTCCATCAACTCCCTCAACCTTAGCTTTCCGATCTATTGACTTTTACCACAGATCCTTTGTTGAATATAGTTTCTAGTGTTGATTACTCATTGTAGTTGATGCTTAAACCTTTTATTGATGAAAGATTCATATGTTCAGATTGTTATTCATATATCCATCTCCACTGATCATGATTCATATGATGTTATGTGAGTAGTCCGTTACGTTCTTAAGGACATGGGATAAACCTTGTTGCTATTAATCTAGTGAAGTTGAATCTAGTTCATTTTTTGGTATTGTGATGTCATGTAATTCTCTAATGTTGATGTACGAACATCGACTTCATATCACTTCACCTTCATGGTTCTAGAGGAGAGCACTATGTGGTTAGTCCATTCATGGCGAGTGGTTGAAGTGTCAGAAATTACAAACCCTAAGTTTATGAACTATTGCATGAGTTGCAGGTGCTTGGATAAAGGGTATAATCATAAGTATGTTGTTTGTTCAAGTAAAAACATCACATTATCATAAGCTCCACGACAAACCAAATTAACAATGAATGGTAACTCGGTAAAACTTGATGAAAGTAACTTGGTGAAACTACTATCTATCCTTGAGAGAGATTTGATCTCTATAAGTAAAACCACCAGCTTGTCGTTGGTACTGTTGGGGAACATAGCATGCAATTTCAAAAAAATTCCTACGATCACGCAAGATCTATCTAGGAGATGCATAGCAACGAGAGGGGGAGGTGTGTCCACGTACCCTCATAGACCAAAAGCGGAAGCGTTAACTTAACACGGTTGATGTAGTCGAACGTCTTCGTGATCCAACCAATCAAGCACCGAACGTACGACACCTCCGAGTTTAGCACACGTTTAGATCGATGATGTCCCTCGAACTCTCGATCCAGCAAAGTGTCGAGGGAGAGTTTCGTCAGCACGGCAGCGTGGTGACGGTGATGGTGATGTGATCCGCGCAGGGCTTCGCCTAAGCACTACGATGATACGTCTTCATCGTATCTATAATTATTGATTGTTTCATGCCAATATTATACAACTTTTACATACTTTGGGCAACTTTTTATATGATTTATTGGACTAACCTATTGATCTAGTACCCAGTGCCAGTTCCTGTTTTCTGCATGTTTTTTGTATCGTAGAGTATCCATATCAAACGAAGTCCAAACGCGATAAAAATTTACAGAGAATTATTTTGGAATATTTGTGATTTTTGGGAGTTGGAATCACCGCAAACGGAGGCCCACATAGCGCACAAGACACCAGGGCGTGCCAGAGGCCCCTAGCGCGCAGTGGTGGGTTGTGCCCACCTTGTACGTCGGTTGGACCTCTACTTCGGGCACAAGGAAGCTTATATCCGAAAAAAATCGTGTTAAAATCTCAGCGCAATCGGAGTTACGGATCTCCGGGAATATAAGAAACGGTTTTCGGCCAGATCTGTAGAACGCGAAATAAAAGAGAACAGAGAGGGAGATCCAATCTCGGAGGGGCTCTCGCCCCTCCGCGGCCATGGAGACCAAGGACCAGAGGGAGGACTCTCCTCCTATCTAGGGGGGAGTCCAAGGAAGAATAAGAAGGAGGGGGCTCTCTCCCCCTTGCTTCCGGTGGCGCCATGCCACCGGGGCAACGATCGGGACAGCGATCTACATCAACAATCTTGTTACCGTCATCACCAACTCTCCCCCCTCTATGCAGCGGTGAAACACCTCTTCTCCCCACTGTAATCTCTACTTAAACATGGTGCTCAACTCCATATGTTATTTCCCAATGATCTATGGTTATCATACGATGTTTGTGTAGATCCGTTTTGTCATGTGGGTTAATCGTGATCTTGGTTGGTATGATTGTATATTTTGTTTATGGTGCTTTCCTACGGTGCCCTCAGTCTCGCGCAAACATGAGGGGCCCTTGCTGTAGGGTGTTGCAATATGTTCATGGTTTGCTTATTGTCAGTGTTGCGAGAATGAATGAAACTTAAACGCGGATAGGTAGGCTATGGCGTATGGGAGTAAAGAGGACTTGGTACTTAATGCTATGGTTGGGTTTCATGACCTTAATGATCTTTAGTAGTTGCGAATGCTTGCTAGAGTTCCAATCATAAGTGCATATGATCCAAGTAGAGAAAGTATGTTAGCTCATGCCTCTCCCTCATATAAAATTGCAAGAATGATTACTGGTACTTGTTATCGATTGCCAGGGACAAATAACTTTCTTGTTGACAAAAGCTCTCTACTAAAACTAACTTAGTCGTGTCTTTATCTAAACAGCCCCTAGATTTTATTTACGTGCTCTTTATTATCTTGCAAACCTATCATATCACACCTACAAAGTACTTCTAGTTTCATACTTGTTCTAGGTAAAGCGAACGTCAAGCGTGCATAGAGTTGTATCGGTGGTCGATAGAACTTGAGGGAATATTTGTTCTCCTCGTTGGGTTAGACACTCTTACTTATCAAAAGAGGCTACAATTGATCCCCTATACTAGTGGGTTATCAAGACCTTTTTCTGGCGCCGCTGCCGGGGAGCAATAGCGTGGGGTGAACATTCTCGTGTGTGCTTGTTTGCTTTATCACTAAGTAGTTTTTATTTCCTATTCTAAGGTATTCTCTATCTTTGGTTATGGATATGGAACACGAAACACCAAAAATATTAGTGGTACTTGCTACTCATGGAGATGGGAAATGATACGTCTCCAATGCATCTATAATTTTTGATTGCTCCATGCTATTATATTATCTATTTTGGATGTTAATGGGCTTTATTTTACACTTTTATATCATTTTTGGGACTAACCTACTAACCAGAGGCCCAGCCCAAATTGCTGTTTTTTGCCTATTTTAGAGTTTCGCCGAAAAGGAATATCAAATGGAGTCCAAACGGAATGAAACTTTCGGGAACGTGATTTTCTCAACAAACATGATCCAGGAGACTTGGAGTGGGCGTCAAGAAACAATCGAGTAGGCCACGAGGCAGGGGGGCGCGCCTACCCCCTGGGCGCGCCCTCCACCCTCGTTGGCCTCTCGTTGCTCCACCGACGTACTTCTTCCTCCTATATATATCCACGTACCCCCAAACATCCAGGAGCACCACCAAAACCTAATTCCACCGCCGCAACCTTCTGTACCCGAGAGATCCCATCTTGGGGCCTTTTCCGGAGCTCCGCCGGAGGGGGCATTGATCATGGAGGGCCTCTACATCAACTCCATGGCCTCTCCGATGATGTGTGAGTAGTTTACTTCAGACCTTCAGGTCCATAGTTATTAACTAGATGGCTTCTTCTCTCTCTTTGGATCTCAATACAATATTTGAATCTCCTCTGAATTCTTTTATGTATGAATGGTTTATCTTTGTAAGTCTCTTCGAATTATCAGTTTGGTTTGGCCTACTAGATTGATCTTCCTTGCAATGTGAGAAGTGCTTAGCTTTGGGTTCAATCTTGCGGTGTCCTTTCCCAGTGACAGCAGGGGCAGCAAGGCACGTATTGTATTGTTGCCATCGAGGATAAAAAGATGGGGTTTATATCATATTGCATGAGTTTATTCCTCTACATCATGTCATCTTAATTAAAGCATTACTCTGTTCTTATGAACTTAATACTCTAGATGCATGCTGGATAGCGGTCGATGTTTGGAGTAATAGTAGTAGATGCAGAATCATTTCGGTCTACTTGTCACGGATGTGATGCCTATATACATGATCATACCTAGATATTCTCATAACTATGCTCAATTCTATCAATTGCTCGACAGTAATTCGTTTACCCACCGTAATTTATGCTCTTGAGAGAAGCCACTAGTGAAACCTATGGCCCCCGGGTCTATCTTCCATCATATTAATATTCCAATACTTAGCTATTTCTATTTCCGTTTATTTTACTTTGCATCTTTATTTCTGTTTATCATAAAAATACCAAAAATATTATCTTATCATATCTATCAGATCTCACTCTCGTAAGTGACCATGAAGGGATTGACAACCCCTTTATCGCGTTGGTTGCGAGGTTCTTATTTGTTTGTGTAGGTGCATGGGACTCGAGCATGATATCCTACTGGATTGATACCTTGGTTCTCAAAAACTGAGAGAAATACTTACACTACTTTACTGCATCACCCTTTCCTCTTCAAGGGAAAACCAACGCAGTGCTCAGGAGGTACCAAGAAGGATTTCTGGCACCGTTGCCGGGGAGATTCGCGCCAAGTCAAGTCAAGATTTGACTCCCGACAACGAGCCATTTCTGGCACCGTTGCCGGAGAGTCTACGCACAAGTCAAGACATACCAAGTACCCATCACAAACTCTAATCCCTTGCATTAAATTATTTTCCATTTGCCTCTCATTTTCCTCTCCCCCACTTCACCCTTGCTGTTTTATTCGCCCTCTCTTTTTCCGTTCGCCTCTTTGTCGCTTGCTTCGTCGTTATGGCTAGTCCTTTATCTGCCCCTTTGTCTCCTGAGTTTGAAGTTCTTCACTTCAAACAAAGGCAAGGAGAAAATTTAAAAGATGCTTGGTTTAGGATAATGGAATCTTATCGTAATTGCACCCTAGAGGTGAATTTTAGAATTTTGCTTCGCAATTATTGTGTTGGATTAAATATGTCCCATAGACAACTCTTGGATTGTGTTGCCAAAGGAAATTTTATTGAAACGGATCCCCGTATTGCTCATGAAATTTTAGAGGGAATAGTGGGAACACTACCTCCACAAAAGGGGCCACATAATACCCAAGAAGATACACAAGTTTTTGAGAAGATTTGCGAAGTGACGAAAATTTTACAAAAATCTCTTGAACCTCTCAAGAGTGTTAGCGGAAATCTCCACCGCATGAATATGTTAATTACCCTTTGCAATACGCGGTTGGATTCTTTAGATCTAAAAATTTCCAAATATTAAGGGAAGTGTCAGCAACCTCCCGTATTCGAGCATGACTCCGCTAAGAAAATTAAAATCAAAGATGGCAATACCTAGATCTATCTTCGCTTTTATGCATAGCTAGGGGCGTTAAACGATAGCGCTTGTTGGGAGGCAACCCAATTTTATTTTTATTCCTTGCTTTTTCTTCCTGTTCAGTAATAAATAATTTATCTAGCCTCTGTTTTGGTTGTGTTTTTGTGTTTAATTAGTGTTTGTGCCAAGTAGAACCGTTGGGAAGACTTGGGGAAAGTCTTTTTGATCTTTCTGTAAAAAACAGAAACTTTAGCGCTCACGAGAATTGCTGCCATTTTTATTTGGAGAGTGCTATTTAGTTAATTATTTTTTCAGATGATTAATAGATAAATTACTCACGTCCAGCAATTTATTTTAGAATTTTTGGGGTTACGGAAGTTTGCGTTAGCTACAGATTACTACAGACTATTCTGTTTTTGACAGATTCTGTTTTCGTGTGTTGTTTGCTTATTTTGATGAATCTATGGCTAGTAAAATAGTTTATAAACCATAGAGAACTTCGAATATAGTAGGTTTAACACCAATATAAATCAATAATGAGTTCATTACAGTACCTTGAAGTGGTGTTTTGTTTTCTTATGCTAACGGAGCTCACGAGATTTTCTATTTAAGTTTTGTGTTGTGAAGTTTTCAAGTTTTGGGTAAAGATTTGATGGATTATGGAACAAGGAGTGGCAAGAGCCTAAGCTTGGGGATTCCCATGGCACCCCAAGGTAAAATTCAAGGACACCAAAAAGCCTAAGCTTGGGGATGCCCCAGAAGGCATCCCCTCTTTCGTCTTTGTCTATCGGTAACTTTACTTGGAGCTATATTTTTATTCACCACATGATATGTGTTTTGCTTGGAGCGTCTTGTATGATTTCAGTCTTTGATTTTTAATTTACCACAATCATCCTTGCTGTACACACCTTTTGAGAGAGACTCACATGATTTGAAATTTACTAGAATACTCTATGTGCTTCACTTATATCTTTTGAGCCATATAGTTTTTGCTCTAGTGCTTCACTTATACCTTTTAGAGCACGGCGGTGGTTTTATTTTATAGAAATAGTTGATCTCTCATGCTTCACTTATATTATTTTGAGAGTCCTTTAGAACAACATGGAAATTTTCTTTTAGGAATAATATAAAAACTTTCATAGAAAGTACATTGAATACTATGAGAAGTTTGATACTTGATAATTGTTTTGAGATATGGACATGGTGATATTAGAGTCATGCTAGTTGAGTAGTTGTGAATTTGAGAAATACTTGTGTTGAAGTTTGTGATTCCCGTAGCATGCACGTATGGTGAACCGTTATGTGACGAAGTCGGAGCATGATTTATTTATTGATTGTCTTCCTTATGAGTGGTGGTCGGCGACGAGCAATGGTCTTTTCCTACCAATCTATCCCCCTAGGAGCATGCGCGTAATACTTTGTTCCGATAACTAATAGATTTTTGCAATAAGTATGTGAGTTCTTTATGACTAATGTTGAGTCCATAGATTATACGCACTCTCACCCTTCCACCATTGCTAGCCTCTCTAATACCGCGCACTTTTCGCCGGTATCATACACCCACCATATACCTTCCTCAAAACAGCCACCATACCTACCTATTATGGCATTTCCATAGCCATTCCGAGATATATTGCCACGCAACTTTCCACTGTTCCGTTATTATGACACGCTTCATCATTGTCATATTGCTTGCATGCTCATGTAGTTGACATCGTATTTATGGCAAAGCCACCGTTCATAATTCTTCATACATGTCACTCATGCATCATTGCACATCCTAGTACACCGCCGGAGGCATTCACATAGAGTCATATTTTGTTCTAAGTATCAAGTTGTAATTATTGAGTTGTAAGTAAATAAAGTATGATGATCATCATTATTAGAGCATTGTCCCAAGTGAGGAAAGGATGATGGAGACTATGATTCCCCCACAAGTCGGGATGAGACTCCGAACGAAAAAAAAGAAAGGCCATAAAAAAGGGAGAAGGCCCAAAAAAATGAGAGAAAAAGAGAGAAGGGACAATGCTACTATCCTTTTCCACACTTGTGCTTCAAAGTAGCACCATGATCTTCATGATAGAGAGTCTCCTATGATATCACTTTCATATACTAGTGGGAATTTTTAATTATAGAACTTGGCTTGTATATTCCAATGATGGGCTTCCTCAAAATGCCCTAGGTCTTCATGAGCAAGCAAGTTGGATGCACACCCACTTAGTTCTTTTGTTGAGCTTTCGTACACTTATAGCTCTAGTGCATCCGTTGCATGGAAATCCCTACTCACTCACATTGATATCTATTGATGGGCATCTCCATAGCCCATTGATACGCCTAGTTGATGTGAGTCTATCTTCTCCTTTTTTTCTTCTCCACAACCACCATTCTATTCCACCATAGAGTGCTATATCCATGGCTCACGCTCATGTATTGCGTGAAGATTGAAAAGGTTTGAGAACATCAAAAGTATGAAACAATTGCTTGCCTTGTCATCGGGGTTGTGCATGATTTAAATATTTTGTTTGGTGAAGATAGAGCATAGCCAGACTATATGATTTTGTAGGGATAACTTTCTTTGGCCATGTTATTTTGAGAAGACATAATTGCTTAGTTAGTATGCTTAAAGTATTATTATTTTTATGTCAATATTAAAATTTTATCTTGAATCTTTTAGATCTGAACATTCATGCCACAATAAAGAAAAATTACATTGACAAATATGTTAGAAAGCATTCCACATCAAAAATTCTTTTTTTATCATTTACCTACTCGAGGACGAGCAGGAATTAAGCTTGGGGATGCTTGATACGTCTCCAACGTATCTATATTTTTTGATTGCTCCATGCTATTATATTATCTATTTTGGATGTTAATGGGCTTTATTTTACACTTTTATATAATTTTTGGGACTAACCTACTAACCGGAGGCCTAGCCCAAATTGTTGTTTTTGCCTATTTTAGAGTTACGCCGAAAAGGAATATCAAACGGAGTCCAAACGGAATGAAACCTTCGGGAACGTGATTTTCTCAACAAACATAATCCAGGAGACTTGGAGTGGGCGTCAAGAAACAATCGAGGAGGCCACGAGGCAGGGGCACGCCTACCCCCCTGGGCGCGCCCTCCACCCTCGTGGGTCCCTCGTTGCTCCACTGACGTACTTCTTCCTCCTATATATATCCACATACCCCCCAAACATCCAGGAGCACCACGAAAACCTAATTCCACCGCCGCAACCTTCTGTACCTGAGAGATCCCATCTTGGGGCCTTTTCCGAAGCTCCGCCGGAGGGGGCATTGATCATGGAGGGCCTCTACATCAACTCCATGGCCTCTCCGGTGATGTGTGAGTAGTTTACTTCAGACCTTTGGGTCCATAGTTATTAGCTAGATGGCTTCTTCTCTCTCTCTTTGGATCTCAATACAAAGTTCTCCTCGATCTTCTTGGAGATCTATTCGATGTAATCTTCTTTTGCGGTGTGTTTGTCAAGATCCGATGAATTGTGGGTTTATGATCAAGTTTATCTATGAACTATATTTGAATCTCCTCTGAATTCTTTTATGTATGATTGGTTTATCTTTGCAAGTCTCTTCGAATTATCAATTTGGTTTGGCCTACTAGATTGATCTTTCTTGCAATGGGAGAAGTGCTTAGCTTTGGGTTCAATCTTGCGGTGTCCTTTCCCAGTGAAAGCAGGGGCAGCAAGGCACGTATTGTATTGTTGCCATCGAGGATAAAAATATGGGGTTTATATCATATTGCATGAGTTTATCCCTCTACATCATGTCATCTTACTTAAAGCATTACTTTGTTCTTATGAACTTAATACTCTAGATGCATGCTGGATAGCGGTCGATGTGTGGAGTAATAGTAGTAGATGCAGAATCGTTTCGGTCTACTTGTCACGGACGTGATGCCTATATACATGATCATACCTAGATATTCTCATAACTATGCTCAATTCTATCAATTGCTCGACAGTAATTCGTTTACCCACCGTAATACGTATGCTCTTGAGAGAAGCCACTAGTGAAACCTATGGCCCCCGGGTCTATCTTCCATCATATTAATCTTCCAATACTTAGCTATTTCTATTGCCGTTTATTTTACTTTGCATCTTTATTTCTCTTTATCATAAAATACCAAAAATATTATCTTATCATATCTATCAGATCTCACTCTCGTAAGTCATCGTGAAGGGATTGACAACCCCTTTATCGCGTTGGTTGCGAGGTTCTTGTTTGTTTGTGTAGGTGTGTGGGACTCGAGCGTGATCTCCTACTTGATTGATACCTTGGTTCTCAAAAATTGAGGGAAATACTTACGCTACTTTACTGTATCACCCTTTCCTCTTTAAGGGAAAACCAACGCAGTGCTCAAGAGGTAGCAGGAACCTCCTAAACCCCTCGATGCTCGTTATGTGAAAAATAGTATGCACTACTTTGATAATCCTAAGAAAACCCCATTCAACTATATAATGGGAGTAACGTTGGATCAATGTGAATACTTTAGGGATTATCTCTTGACACAAAAAGGGAAACTATTATGGGATCAAATTCATATGTTGCATTGGTATGCTTGGAATTTATGCCAAAGATATGATTATACTTGTTGCTCTAGGATGAATGCTCCACATCTTCCCTTTTCATGTGAATTTAATGATAATGAAACCTTGGCTTCTGATGCTAATGGTATATATGATTATTATGATGTGGAACGAATAGAAGAATTTGTTGCTTTTAAGGGTGCTTATGAAATTGAATCTTTGTCTGGAAAGTATGAAGATTTTGATGATTCGTTTATAGACCTGAAAATTTTGCTATCCTTTAATATTGCTATGATAATTATAAATTCAATTCCGATATTGATGAATTTATTGAGAGAGTCTCTGCTGTGCAAAAAGAGACTAATGTTTTGCAGGGGTCTATGAAAGAAGAAATTGATGAAATTGTGAGCTCATTGGATGAAAAAGATGATGAGGAGAGCGAAGGAAGACCGGATTGATCACCCGTGCCCGCCTTCTAATGAGAGTAACCCTCCAACTCATACATTGTTTAATCCCCCTTCATTCTTACTGAAGGATGAATGCCATGATAATTGCTATGATCCTGTTGATTCGTTTGAAATATCCCTTTTGGTTGATGCTTGCTATGCTTGTGGCCATGATGCCAACTTAAATTATGCTTATGGAGATGAACTTGCTATTGTTCCTTATGTTAAACATGAAATTGTTGCTATTGCACCCACACATGATAGTCCTATTATCTTTTTGAATTCTCCCAACTACACTATATCGGAGAAGTTTGCTCATGTTAAGGATTATATTGATGGGTTGCATTCTACCATTACACATGATGAGTTTGATTAATATAATATGCATGTTCTTGATCCTCCCACTTGCAATTATTATGAGAGAGGAACTACATCTCCACCTCTCTATGTTTCCAACACGATAAAATGGCAAGAAACTGCTTATGTTATGAATTGGCCTTTACTTGATGTGCATGAATTGTTCTTGTATGACATGCCGACGGATAGGAAGACAGTTAGACTTCGTCATTGCTTGATATATGTTGCTCTGTTCTCACTACTAAATGCTAAATCATTGTTGATTCAAATTGGCTTTGATATACCTTGGGATCCGGGTGGATTCATTACTTGAGCACTTTATGCCTAGCTTAATGGCTTTAAAGAAAGCGCTGCCAGGGAGACAACCCGGAAGTTTTAGAGAGTCATTTATTTCTGTTGAGTGCTTTTATAAAGTTTAAAAACAAAAAATATAGAGGGTAACTTAAAACTTCACAAAAAGAAAAGTGAAAGTGAGAAGGATGAGCACCGTGGAAGCAGGAGCATGCCTTGAACTTTGTTCATGCCCATGGAAACTTTGTGAATCTTGACATACAAAAACTTTTAAACAAAAATAACTATCCCCTTGTACAATTCCATTGTATTATAAAAATAATGTGCCAAGATTTGCCTTTAGGATGTTTACATTGCTTGTTGGTATGTGTGGTGCAAAACCGAAACTTTGGCTGTAGTGCGTGATTTTACATTTTCTTTACTGGAATGTCAAACGGTTCTGAAATTTTTTGCACTGTCTTTCTATACAGATTGTTTATTTTTCCTAATTGTTTCAGAATGTTTGGAGTAACATAGGTATGGTGAATGTTCAGATTACTACAGATTGTCCTGTTTAAGACAGATTCTGTTCTTGATGCATTGTTTTGCTTGTTTTGATGAAACTATTGATTCTACCAGTGGATTAAGCCATGAAAAAGTTATATTAAAGTAGCTACAATGCAAAAACAAAATATGAATTGGTTTGCAACAGTACTTAGAGTAGTGATTTGCTTTATTATACTAACGGATCTTACCGAACTTTCTGTTGAGTTTTGTGTGGATGAAGTGATCAAATATTGAGGAGGTCTCGATATGAGGAGAAGGAGGAGAGGCAAGAGCTCAAGCTTGGGGATGCCCAAGGCACCCCAAGTAAATATTCAATGATACTCAAGCGTCTAAGCTTGGGAATGCCCCGGAAGGCATCCCATCTTTCTTCAACAAGTATCGGTTTGTTTTCGGTTTCGTTTCGTTCATGTGATATGTGTGAATCTTGGAGCGTCTTTTGCTTTTAGTTTCCATTTTCCTTTCATGCACCATGATGGTATGAGATAGTCCATGGTTGATTTATAGAATGCTCATTGCACTTCACTTATATCTTTTGAGTATGGCTTTATAGAATGCTTCATGTGCTTCACTTATATCATTTGAAGTTTGGATTGCCTGTTTATCTTCACATAGAAAACCGTCGTTTGAAGAATGCTCTTTTGCTTCACTTATATTTGTTAGAGCATGGTCTTTTGTATAAAAAATTAAACTCTCATGCTTCACTTATATCTATTTAGAGAGTCAACAGGAATTGGTCAATTGCATGGTTAGTCATAAAATCCTACATAAAACTTATGGATCACTGAATATGATATGTTTGATTCCTTGCAATAGTTTTGCGATATAGAGATGGAATATGTGCGAGGTACTAGTAAACGGTTGTGTTTAGTAAGAATATTTGTGTTAAGGTTTGTGATTCCCGAAGCATGCACGTATAGTCTCTTGTTATGCTATGATGTTGGAGCATGATTTATTATTGACTGTCTTCCTTATGAGTGGCGGTTGGGGACGAGTGAAGGTCTTTTCCTACCAATCTATCCCCCTAGGGGCATGCATATTAGTACTTTGCTTCGAGGGCTAATAAAATTTTGCAATAAGTATATGAGTTCTTTATAACTAATGTGAGCCTATGGATTATACGCACTCTTACCTTTTTGCAATTTGCTAGCCTCTACGGTACCGTGCATTGCCCTTTCTCACATCGAGAGTCAGTGCAAACTTCGACGGTGCATCCAAACCCCGTGATATGATATGCTCTATCACACATAAGCTTATTATATCTTCCTCAAAACATCCACCATACCTACCTATTATGGATTTTCCATGGCCATTCTGAGATATATTGCCATGCAACTTCCACCGCTTCGGTTTGATGACTTGAGCATTCATTGTCATATTGCTTTGCATGATCATATAGCTGACATAGTAGTTGTGGCTCAGCCACCGTTCATCATTTTTCATACATGTTACGCTAGATCATTGCTAGAGGAATTCATATAGAGTCATACTTTGTCATAGGTATCGAGTTGTGCTACCTCTTGAGCACTGCGTTGGTTTTCCCTTGAAGAGGAAAGGGTGATGCAGTAAAGTAGCGTAAATATTTCCCTCGGTTTTTGAGAACCAAGGTATCAATCTAGTAGGAGATCACGCTCAAGTCCCGCACACCTACACAAACAAATAAGAACCTCGCAACCAACGTGAAAAAGGGGTTGTCAATCCCTTCACGGTCACTTACAAAAGTGAGATCTGATAGATATGATAAGATAATATTTTTGGTACTTTTATGATAAAGAGAAATAAAAGATGCAAAGTAAAATAAAAGGCAATAGAAATAACTAAGTATTGGAAGATTAATATAATGGAAGATAGACCCGAGGCCATAGGTTTCACTAGTGGCTTCTCTCAAGAGCATAAGTATTACGGTGGGTAAACGAATTACAGCCGAGCAATTGATAGAATTGAGCATAGTTATGAGAATATCTAGGTATGATCATGTATATAGGCATCACGTCCAAGACAAGTAGACCAAAACGATTCTGCATCTACTACTATTACTCCACACATCGACCGCTATCCAGCATGCATCTAGAGTATTAAGTTCAAGAGAACAGAGTAATGCTTTAAGGAAGATGACATGATGTAGAGGGATAAACTCATGCAATATGATATAAACCCCATCTTTTTATCCTCGATGGCAAGAATACAATACGTATCGGTTCCCTTTCTATCACTGGGAAAGGACACCGCAAGATTGAACCTAAAGCTAAGCACTTCTCCCATTGCAAGAAAGATCAATCTAGTAGGCCAAACCAAAATGATAATTCGAAGAGACTTGCAAAGATAGACCAATCATACATAAAAGAATTCAGAGGAGAATCAAATATTGTTCATATATAATCTGGATCATAAACCCACAATTCATCGGATCTCGACAAACACACCGCAAAAGAAGATTACATTGAATAGATCTCCAAGAAAATCAAGGAGAACTTTGTATTGAGATCCAAAGAGAGAGAAAAAGCCATCTAGCTAATAACTATGGAACCGAAGGTCTGAAGTAAACTACCCACACATCACCGGAGAGGCCATGGAGTTGATGTACATGCCCTCTATGATCAATGCCCCCTCCGATGGAGCTCCGGAAAAGGCCCCGAGATGGGATCCCTCGAGGACAGAAGGTTGCGGTGGTGGAATTAGGTTTTCGTGGTGCTCCTGGATGTTCGGGGGGTACGTGGATATATATAGGAGGAAGAAGTACGTCGGTGGAGCAACAGAGGGCCCACGAGGGTGGAGGGCGCGCCCCCCTGCCTCGTGCCTTCCTCCCTTGTTTCTTGACGGCCACTCCAAGTCTCCTGGATCACGTTTGTTGAGAAAATCACGTTCCCAAAGGTTTCATTCCGTTTGGACTCCGTTTGATATTCCTTTTCTTCGGAACCCTAGCATAGGCAAAAAAATAGCAATTTGGGTTGGGCCTCCGGTTAGTAGTTAGTCCCAAAAATGATATAAAAATGTAAAATAAAGCCCATTAACATCCAAAATAGATAATATAATAGTATGGAGCAATCAAAAATTCTAGATACGTTGGAGACGTATCAGCATCCCCAAGCTTAATTCCTGCTCATCCTCGAGTAGGTAAATGATAAAAAAGAACAATTTTTGATGTGGAATGCTTTCTAACATGTTTCTCAATGTAATTTTTCTTTATTTTGGCATGAATATTCAGATCCATATGATTCAAGATAAAAGTTTAATATTGACATAAAAATAATAACACTTCAAGCATACTAACTAAGCAATTATGTCTTCTCAAAATAACATGGCCAAAGAGAGTTATCCCTACAAAATCATATAGTCTAGTTGTGCTCTATCTTCACCACACAAAATATTTAAATCATGCACAACCCCGATGACAAGCCAAGCAATTGTTTCATACTTTTGATGTTCTCAAACTTTTTCAATCTTCACGCAATACATGAGTGTGAGCCATGGATATAGCACTGTGGTGGAATAGAATGGTGGTTGTGGAGAAGACAAAAAGGAGAAGATAGTCTCACATCAACTAGGCGTATCAACAGGCTATGGAGATGCCCATTAATAGATATCAATGTGAGTGAGTAGGGATTGCCATGCAACGGATGCACTAGAGCTATAAGTGTATGAAAGCTCAACAAAAGAAACTAAGTGGGTGTGCATCCAACTTGCTTGCTCACGAAGACCTAGGGCAATTTGAGGAAGCCCATCATTGGAATATACAAGCCAAGTTCTATAATGAAAAATTCCCACTAGTATATGAAAGTGATATCATATGAGACTCTCTATCATGAAGATCATGGTGCTACTTTGAAGCACAAGTGTGGAAAAAGGATAGTGACATTGTCCCTTCTCTCTTTTTCTCTCATTTTTTTCTTTGGGCCTTCTTTCTTTTTTTTCATTTTTGGCCCTTTTTTCGTCCGGAGTCTCATCCCGACTTGTGGGGGAATCATAGTCTCCATCATCCTTTCCTCAATTGGGACAATGCTCTAATAATGATGATCATCACACTTTATCTACTTACAACTCAAGAGTTACAACTCGATACTTAGAACAATATATGACTCTATGTGAATGCCTTCGGCAGTGTACCGGGATGTGCTATGATGCATGAGTGACATGTATGAAAGAATTATGAATGGTGGCTTTGCCACAAATACGATGTCAACTACATGATCATGGAAGCAATATGACAATGATGAAGCGTGTCATAATAATAGGACGGTGGAAAGTTGCATGGCAATATATATCGTAATGGCTATGGGAATGCCATAATAGGTAGGTATGGTGGCTGTTTTGAGGAAGGTATATGGTGGTTGTATGATACCGGCAAAAAGTGCGTGGTATTAGAGAGGCTAGCAATGGTGGAAGGGTGAGAGTGCGTATAATCCATGGACTCAACATTAGTCATAAAGAACTCATATACTTGTTGCAAAAATCTACAAGTTATCGAAACAAAGTATTACGCGCATGCTCCTAGGGGTAGATTGGTAGGAAAAGACCATCGCTCGTCCCCGACCGCCACTCATAAGGAAGACAATCAATAAATAAATCATGCTCCGACTTCATCACATAACGGTTCACCATACGTGCATGCTACGGGAATCACAAACTTTAACACAAGTATTTCTCAAATTCACAACTACTCAACTAGCATGACTCTAACATCACCATCTCCATATCTCAAAACAATTATCAAGTATCAAACTTCTCATAGTATTCAATGCACTTGTATGAAAGTTTTTATTATTGCCATGTTGTTCTAAAGGACTCTCAAAATAATATAAGTGAAGCATGAGAGAACAATAGTTTCTATAAAACAAAACCACCACCATGCTCTAAACAATATAAGTGAAGCACTAGAGCAAAAACTATATTGCTCAAAAGATATAAGTGAAGCACATAGAGTATTCTAATAAATTCCCAATTGTGTGAGTCTCTCAAAAAAGGTGTGTACAGCAAGGATGATTGTGGTGAACTAAAAAGCAAAGACTCAAACCATACAAGACGCTCCAAGAAAAACACATATCATGTGGTGAATAAAAATATAGCTCCAAGTAAAGTTATCGATAGACGAAGACGAAAGAGGGGATGCCTTCTAGGGCATCCCCAAGCTTAGGCTTTTTGGTGTCCTTGAATTTTACCTTGGGGTGCCATGGGCATCCCCAAGCTTAGGCTCTTGCCACTCCTTGTTCCATAATTCATCAAATCTTTACCCAAAACTTGAAAACTTCACAACACAAAACTCAAAATAGAAAATCTCGTGAGCTCCGTTAGCGAAAGAAAACAAAACACCACTTCAAGGTACTGTAATTAACTCATTCTTTATTTATATTGGTGTTAAACCTACTTTATTCCAACTTCTCTATGGTTTATAAACTCTTTTACTAGCCATAGATTCATCAAAATAAGCAATCAACACAAGGAATCTATCAAAAACAGAACAGTCTATAGTAATCTGTAGCTAACGCAAGTAATGGAACCCCAAAAATACTAAAATAAATTTCTGTACGTGAGGAATTTATCTATTAATCATCTGAAAAAAGTTAACTCAATAGAACCTTTCAAATAAAAATGGCAGCAATTCTCGTGAGCGCTAAAGTTTCTGTTTTTTACAACAAGATCAAGAAGAGTTTCCCCAAGTCTTCCCAACGGTTCTACTTGCCACAAACACTAATTAAACACAAAAAAACTGAGGCTATATAAATTATTTATTACTAAACAGGAGCAAAAAGCAAGGAATAAAAATAAAATTGGGTTGCCTTCCAACAAGCGCTATCGTTTAACGCCCCTAACTAGGCATAAATGTGAAGATAGATCTAGGTATTGCCATCTTTGGTAGGCAATCCATAAGTGGCTCTCATAATAGATTCATAAGGTAATTTAATTTTCTTTCTAGGGAAGTGTTCCATGCCTTTCCTTAATGGAAATTAGAATTTAATGTTCCCTTCCTTCATATCAATAATTGCACCAATCGTTCTAAGGAAAGGTCTACCAAGAATAATAGGACATGAAGGATTGCAATCTATGTCAAGAACAATGAAATCTTCGGGCACATAGTTCCTATTTGCAACAATAATAAAATCATTAATTCTTCCCATAGGTTTCTTAATAGTGGAATCCGCAAGGTGCAAGTTAAAAGATCAATCATCAAAATCACGGAAACCTAGCAAATCACATAAAGTTTTCGGAATCGTGGAAACACTAGCACCGAAATCAAACAAAGCATAACACTCATGATCTTTAATTTTAATTTTTATTGTAGGTTCCCACTCATCATAAAGTTTTCTAGGGATAGAAACTTCCAACTCAAGTTTTTCTTCATAAGATTGCATCAAAGCATCAATGATATGTTTAGTAAAAGATTTATTTTGACTATAAGCATGAGGAGAATTTAGCACGGATTGAAACAAGGAAATACAATCTATCAAAGAACAATTATCATAATTAAATTCCTTGAAATCCAAAATAATGGGTTCATTGATAGCTAACATTTGAATCTCTTCGATCCCTCTTTAACAATTTTAGCATCAAGATCTAAAGACTCTGAATTTTTGGAACGTCTTCTAGGTAAAGGTGGCTCATCTTCAGCCCCATCATTTTCAAGATTCATATTGCAAAACAAATATTTAATAGGGGACACATCAATAACTTTTAGATCTTCATCCTTATTTTCATGAAAACTAGAAGAACACGCTTTCACAAAGCAATCTTTCTTAGCACGCGTCCTAGCGGTTCTTTCTTTGCACTCATCAATGGAAATTCTCATGGATTTGAGAGACTCATTGATATCATGCTTAGGTGGAATAGATCTAAGTTTCAAAGAATCAACATCAAGAGAAACTCTATCCACGTTCCTAGCCAACTCATCAATCTTAAGCAATTTTTCTTCAATCATAGCATTGAAACTCTTTTGCGAAGTAATAAATTCTTTAATATTAGATTCAAAACCAGAGGGCATCTTATTATAATTTCCATAGGAATTGTTGTAGGAATTACCCTAATTATTAGAGGAATTACTAGGAAACGGCCTAGAATTAAAATTACCTTTATACGCGTTATTACCAAAATTGTTCCTACCAACAAAATTCACATCCATAGATTTATTATTATTATCAATCAAGGTATACAAAGGCATATCATTAGGATCAGTAGGAGCACTCTTATTAGCAAACAATTTCATAAGTTCATCCATCTTTCCACTCAAAACATCAATCTCTTCAATTGCATGCACTTTTTTACTAGTAGATCTTTCAGTGTGCCATTGAGAATAATTAACCACAATATTATCTAGGAGTTTGGTAGCTTCTCCTAAAGTAATTTCCATAAAATTGCCTCCCGCGGCCGAATCTAAAAGATTTCTAGAAGCAAAATTCAATCCGGCATAAAAATTATGCATAATCATCCAAATATTCAAACCATGTGATGGGAAATTACGTATCATTGATTTCATCCTCTCCCAAGATTGTGCAACATGTTCATGATCAAGTTGCTTAAAATTCATAATATCGTTTCTAAGAGAGATGATCTTAGAGGGAGGAAAATACTTAGAGATAAAAGCATCTTTGCACTTATTCCATGAATCAATACTATTTTTAGGCAAAGACGAAAACCAAGCTTTAGCATGATCTCTAAGCGAAAACGGGAAAAGCTTCAATTTAACAATATCATTATCCACATCTTTCTTCTTTTGCATATCACACAAATCAACAAAGTTGTTTAGATGGGTAACGACATCTTCACTAGGAAGGCCAGAAAACGGATCTTTCATGACAAGATTCAGCAAAGTAGTATTAATTTCACAAGATTCAGCATCGGTAAGAGGAGCAATTGGAGTGCTAATAAAATCATTATTGTTGGTATTGGCAAAGTCACACAATTTAGTATTATCTTGAGCCATCATGACAAGCAAGCAATCCAACACACAAGCAAACAAGAAACGAACAAAAAGGCAAATAGAAAAAGAGAAGGGGAACGGAGAGAGAGACGGAGAGAGGAAAATAGGGCGAATAAAATGGCAAGGGTGCAGTGGGGGAGAGGAAAACGAGAGGCAAATGGCAAATAATGTAATGCGAGGAATAAGAGTTTGTGATGGGTACTTGGTATGTCTTGACTTGACTTGACTTGGCGCGAATCTCCCCGGCAACGGTGCCAGAAATCCTTCTTGCCACCTGTCGGTGTCAAAACTGGCGGATCTCGGGTAGGGGGTCCCGAACTGTGCGTCTAGGCCCGATGGTAATAGGAGGCAGGGGCACAATGTTTTACCCAGGTTCGGGCCCTCTTGATGGAGGTAAAACCCTACGTCCTGCTTGATTAATATTGATGATATGGGTAGTACAAGAGTAGATCTACCACGAGATCGGAGAGGCTAAACCCTAGAAGCTAGCCTATGGTATGATTGTATGTTGTGGTTGTTGTCCTACGGACTAAAACCCTTCGGTTTATATAAACACCGGAGAGGGTTAGGGTTACATAAGGTCGGTTACAAAGGAGGAGATATCCATATCCGTATTGCCTAGCTTGCCTTCAAAGCCAAGTAGAGTCCCATCCGGACACGAGACGAAGTCTTCAATCTTGTATCTTCATAGTCTAACAGTCCGGCCAATGGAGATAGTCCGACTGTCCGGAGACCCCCTAATCCAGGACTCCCTCAGTAGCCCCTGAACCAGGCTTCAATGATGATGAGTCCGGCGCGCAGTATTGTCTTCGCCATTGCAAGGCGGGTTCCTTCTCCGAATACATCACAGAAGAATTTGAATATGATGATAGTGTCCGACCCTGCAAAATAAGTTCCACATTCCACCGTAGAGAGAATAATATTTTCGCAAATCTAATGTGCTAACTTGTCTTAATAGTATGACGTCATGCCCTGGCCCGGTGATTATTCGAACCGTTCCCTTTAACTAGCCCCGCACATAACGCGAGGCAGTTTTTCGACACGTCTTGTCAAAGCAGAGATCGTGTCCCCTTATTACGGGATTCTCATCAATACGGGCGTGGGTAACCCAACCGCGCCATCAATTGCGGCGCTTGGGGGATAAGTGAGTTTTACCAGGCAAGTGGGGACGCTTAGCTCCATCCGCCCATATAAAGGGATAAGGATTCACCTTTCTATCCACGCCCTCTTCCTCCTTTGCTCATCTGTTTTCGCACACTCGAGCTCTAGCACCCAAGTCCACACTTCCCACCTCAACCTTCTCCAACCATGTCCGGAGCGGGAGGCAGGTGGGTGGTCTCCTCTGTCACGGAGGGAGACATCAAGAAACTAAGGAGAGCCGGATACCTGCCCGACGACATCGCGCACCGGCTCCCAGATGAGGGGCAGCTCATCCCCACCCCCAGGCCCCATGAGAGGGTAGTATTCCTCACCCATTTCCTCCGTGGACTGGGATTCCCTCTCCATCCATTCGTTCGGGGGCTCATGTTCTATTATGGCCTGGATTTCCACGATCTGGCCCCGAACTCCATCCTCAACATCTCGGCGTTTATCGTCGTGTGTGAGGCCTTCCTCCGCATCAAACCCCACTTTGGCTTATGGCTGAAGACCTTCAATGCCAAGCCGAAGGTGGTGGACGGCCGCCAGGCGGAGTGCGGAGGCGCCATGGTGGGCAAGATGCCCAACATAACATGGCTCGAGGGCTCCTTTGCGGAAACCATAAAGGGGTGGCAATCGGGGTGGTTCTACATCACCGAGCCACGCGGCCCTGTATGGGCAGCGGCCCCCGAGTTCTGATCTGGCATCCCCATGCGGCTCACCTCCTGGAAAGAGAAGGGCCTGTCCTGGGGTAGTTCGGAAGAGCTGACCGAACTCCAAACATGTGTTCAAAACATGGTGAACAAGAAGCTCAAGCTTGTCAACATAGTCCAAGTTATGCTCATCCGCCGGATCCTCCCATGCCAACAACGGGAGTTCAACTTGTGGGAGTTCGACCCGGCGCAGCACCGAACTCTGAACAGGCTCTTCGACACGACTCATGAAGATGCCTAGAGGGTCCTGTTCAAAAGTGCCGAGGTCCCCCCTCCTATTACTGAGGATCGCGGATTCAGCGTGAAGCACCAAGCCAGTGCGGTAAGCTACTTTACCTTTCACGTGATACTTATTTTTTTATAGATTGACTCTATGCGGGATCTAAAACTCCCGTACCTTTGACAGGACTGGCAGAAGATGGCCGGACAGATCAACTGTCCGGCTCCTTTGCCCGAAGGCCCCGCAGATGCTCTTCTGGTGAAGATGTTGACTCCGGCCCCTTATACGGTGCCGGAGAAGACCAAGAAGGCCAAGGGAACCCGAAAGAGTTCCCGACTCTAGGTGTCGTCGGACTCATCGTCCGATGACTCTGCGACACACTCTTCCCCCGAAGACGAGGAAGAAGAAGAAGAAGATGCTCCCCCACCGACTGGGGGAGACAGGAAAAGGAAGGCCGCCCCAACTGGGGGGGCCGAAGGGTCCAAGAAGGGAAGGACTCTCCTTCCAGACAGCTCCACCGCCGCCGACGAAGGCGAAGACGAGTGGTTGCCCAGGGCCAAGCCCCCGGAGAGATCGTAAGTATTCAAATACCAGAGTAACCCATAGGATTCCTTTGTCGCACTGCTTTCCCTAACGCCGAACACAATTATGCAGGCCGCCACGAGCCAGTATCGTCGGACGGCTCCTTGGGCTTGTCGGACATGGACAACGATCCAGTCCCGACCGCCACCTCCCCTCATGTTGCCGACGACGCCGAGGTGTTGTCTCAAGAGGCACCGGATCGAGGGGAGACAGTCCCGAAGGCGCCTCAAGGCGACCTTCCGAACTCCAGGAGCCGAGGGGACGGGGCCCTGAGAGCTCCAAGTTCAGCCCTCAGTCGAACACCGCGTCGGAACCTCCAGCGATTCCAGGCTCGGGCAGGCGGCCTCCTTCTAAGAGGGGCAAGACGCCTGTGCCGGTGACCTCTGTCCATCCAGAGGCGCCAGACAATCTGCTGGAAGCACTTCGCAGCGCTTCCATCGACGAGGAGCACCGCACTATCATGAGTGCGGTGATCCAGAAGGTTCTGTCCGCCAAGAGCGGATTGACTGAAGCCTGTGCCAGCCTTCTAACAGGCTTCGAGGTAAGTGTTTTAAAATGTAGTAGAAATATTACCGCATAGATAGTAGCCCCTGATGCTTTGTTCGGTGTTCACAAAGAAAAGCCGAACAGAGGATCAACTAATATCGCAGGAGTCTAATATAAGTGTGTCAATATGCATATGCAGGCTTCACTGCTGGCGTCCGCCGCACTGACTGCGGAGGTCGTTGTACTGAAGCAGGACCTTGAGGGGTCCAGGAAAGAGCTCGGCCTTGCCAAGAGGCAGCTCGAGGAGAACAAGGGTAAGTAATACCCTGTCTATAGATATGTATATATAAAAGAGGACACGATTGCAAAATGGCAAGATCATCGTATGTTTGCCAGGGGCCACGACCGAGGTGGTGACCCTGAAGCAAGTGCTAACCAAGGCCGAAGATAAAGCGGCTAAGGAGCGCACCGAGCGAGAGAAGCACGAGGCTCGGGTGGGCGAGGTGCAGCAAGAGCTCCAGGGTCTCGTGGCGAAGCACAAGGCATTGGAGGTTGACTCAAAGACGCGGGAGTCTGAGCTTGCCACGGCCCTTGAGAGTGTAAAAAGTGCCAAGGCCGAAGCCCAAAAGGCCCTCCAAGAGATCGACGCGATGAAGAAGATAGCGGCGGGTAAGGCTTTCTATATTCAAAGCAATCATGTAAAAGTAAATTACCGATTACTTACCCGGATCCGAAGCTCTTCAGGAGCATTCGCGGATTTGCCCCGCAGTGTGTCCGATGCCGCACAATTTTACCAGGCCAAGGACGGAAGCTCGACGGAGAAGCTATTCTGGTCTCAGTATGCTAAGGCCGGACATTCGGTGCCAATGAGCGACCAGCTGAAGCAGATGGTCGAGCTACATAAGGCGGCCGATCAGGCCATGAAGAGCTTTATAGTCCGGTTGTGGCCTGGAGACGCCCTTCCGAACAGCTTCTTCGGCCTGGTGAGGCGGCTTGTAGATGCCTGCCCGCGGCTAGAGGTCGTCAAGCAATCTGTCTACATTGAAGGTGCACGCCGGGCTTTCGCCCGTGTGAAATTGCAGTGGGTCAAGCTGGACGCCATGAAGCTGATCAAGGAGGGGCCGCTGGAGGGCAAGGAGCACCACCACCCCGAGATGTATTACGAGGGTGTTCTGCCGGGTGCCCGTCTCATAGCAGACGAGTGTTCAAAAGATGCAATATTTGAATGAGACTTGCTCGTTTTATCCTGTATGTATGAAAACTTGTTTCATATGCGCTATGCAACGCTTGTTGGAATTTAAAATATTACCTTCTGTTTGGCTGTTTATCCAATCTGAGAGATGGCTACTCCTCGGCTTCTGCCCCCATGCCACGAGTGCTGGGGTGTTCGGGATAAACCTGAGCACTCTTGTTCCCATGTTTGGGTCCTTCGAGGGAGGTGCTCAACACAGTGAACAAGGCAATCGGGCTAATAATGCTTTATCACTCTCACTTAGCCATAGAATTCTATAATTTTAAATTTTGGCGAAGCCCCTGGTATTCGGAAGGCCGAATTCAGGGCGCGATACATGCCTTTAAGTCAGACAGGGCCGGCCCCTCGCTCTAAGCGGCATAAGTCTTTAGGGACTTGAAAACCTCGCCGAATAGCGACTAGTCTCTCTCCTTATCATGAC
The DNA here is from genome assembly GCF_018294505.1 of Triticum aestivum. Classification (NCBI taxonomy): domain Eukaryota; kingdom Viridiplantae; phylum Streptophyta; class Magnoliopsida; order Poales; family Poaceae; genus Triticum; species Triticum aestivum. The sequence goes on from NC_057809.1 coordinate 598,883,874, forward strand.
AGTCAGTTTTAGCTTTCTCTACTGAGGTGTTGAACCCAGCAGAACCGAGGCACAATCGCAGTAGTTCTCCTAGCGCTACCTTAGCCGATAGAGCGGAACGTAAGGTACCAAAACATAGGAGCCGGGCAAACCCAACATTTGACCAAAGACATGATTCGGAGCTGATGCATATAATGCTATAAGTTCAGGGTGCCGCACTTGTGAAAGTGTTCAGACTTTTCACACCGCATTGTGGGGTACGTAAGCCCCTGGTGTATTGGTCGTACCATAGTGTACGGTTGCAAGTCGTCATTAATGAACATATATATATATAGATAACAAGAATGCAATAATAGTCGTAATGTCATGCATTGTTTATTAAAAATTTGCGTTAAAGCGGAGTGATACAGATAGTGTGATAAGCAAAGAGTAGGACTATGTCCCTTCCAAGGGCAAGCTGAGGAATGATATTAAATTGAATATTTCACTCGTTACTGTAATCAACCTGGGAATTCCGTGGTATAACGTAGCTGTCTGCCTCCTTGGTTGCTGCATCATGTGTTCGGCAATAGTGCCGTCGGACAGTGTTTCTAGAGATTAAGGTCCTGAAAGAAAAAGAAAATAACCAAACGGGAAGCCCCTAGTGCGGTTTAGGCCGCGTCTTGGGGCATGCCGCAGTTGTGCCCCCCTCCCCACCTGTGCCCATGGTATTTTTAATGTGTAATTATGTATGCGCGGCACGAGTTTTGCCGCTGGGCTGGGATTGGGGTGGCCGCCGTATTGCTACGCGAGCTCAGATCGCGCCAGGCAGTTTATTTGCTGATTGCCTCGAGCGCGCTTGAAGGTGTCCGGGCTGTGAAGCGCCGAACTGGTTGATTGCCTTGAGAGGCTGCTTTGCATTTCTGCTGCGAGGGCTGCGGTGTGCTCCTCTGTTCGGAGAGAGCGCTCTGTGTTTCCATTGACTGTAATAACTCCACGAGGTCCTGGCATCTTGAGCTTGAGGTATGCATAATGCGGTACTGCATTGAATCTAGCAAATGCGGTTCGCCCGAGCAGCGTGTGATAACCATTGCGGAACGGGACTATATCGAAGATTAACTCATCGCTTCGGAAGTTATCCGAGGATCCGAAGACCACTTCCAGTGTAATTGAGCCTGTGCAATGGGCCTCCACACCTGGAATGACGCCCTTAAAGGTCGTTTTTGTGGGTTTGATCCTTGAGGGGTCTATACCCATTTTGCGCACTGTGTCCTGATAAAGCAGGTTCAGGCTGCTGCCGCCATCCATAAGGACTCGAGTGAGGTGAAATCCGTCAATGATTGGGTCTAGGACCAGTGCGGCGAATCCGCCATGACGGATACTAGTGGGGTGGTCCCTCGATCGAAGGTGATCGGGCAGGAGGACCAAAGGTTGAACTTTGGGGCGACTGGCTCCAACGCATATACGTCCCTGAGCGCACGCTTCCGCTCCCTCTTGGGGATGTGGGTTGTGTATATCATGTTCACCGTCCGCACTTGCGGGGGAAACCTCTTCTGTCCTCTAGTGTGCAGCTGCAGGGGCTCCTCCTTGTCATCGCTATGAGGCCCCTTGTCCTTGTTTTCGGCAATTAACTTGCTGGCCTGCTTGAACACCCAACAATCCCTGTTGGTGTGATTGGCTGGCTTGTCTGGGGTGCCGTGTATTTGACACGAGCGATCGAGTATACGGTCCAAGCTGGACGGACCCGACGTACTTTGTTTGAATGGCTTTTTCCGCTGACCGGGTTTAGAGCCTTTGAATCCGGCATTGACTGTCGTATCCTCAGTATTTTTGCTGTTAATGCGGCGCTTATGTTTGTTGCGACGTGACCTGCTATTGCCATCCTTGGTATCTGAGGTACCATGGTTCTTTGATATGTTATTACTGCGAGCCAGCCAGCTGTCTTCTCCCGCACAAAAGCGGGTCATGAGCGTCGTGAGAGCTGCCATAGATTTCGGCTTTTCCTGACCAAGGTGCCGGGCTAGCCACTCGTCTCGGATGTTGTGTTTGAAAGCCACTAAGGCCTCCGCATCTGGACAGTCGACGATTTGATTTTTCTTTGTAAGGAACCGAGTCCAGAATTGCCTGGCCGACTCTTCTGGCTACTGAATTATGTGGCTCAAGTCATCGGCGTCTGGTGGTCACACATAAGTGCCCTGAAAGTTGTCGAGGAATGCGGCTTCCAGATCTTCCCAACAGCTAATGGAGTCCGCTGGCAAGCTGTTAAGCCAATGCCACGCTGGTCCTTTGAGCTTTAATGGGAGGTATTTGATGGCGTGTAAGTCATCACCATGGGCCATGTGGATGTGGAGGAGGAAATCCTCAATCCATACTGCGGGATCTGTTGTGCTGTCGTATGATTCAATATTTACAGGTTTGAAACCTTCTGGGAATTGATGTTCCATTACTTCGTCTGTGAAGCATAAGGGGTGTGCGGCGCCTCTGTATTGGGCTATATCATGACGCAGCTCGAATGGGTCTTGCCCGCTGTGTTCGGCCCGGCCGGATTTGCTTTTACTATATCCGGTGTGACGTTTATCGTCTCGCAGAGTTGTGCGCCGTCGTGATCCGTAGATCGATCTTGCATGCTTTGCTTTGTCCTCCAGTATGTCTCGCAGGTCTGGCGTATCTCCCCATGCCTTTTTATTTGAATGGCATCGGGGTGGAGGCTGAGCTTTTGGCTGGAATGCCTCTCTATCGCGGCCACGAGGTGGCCGATTAGCCGTATCATACGCTTCTTCCTCTAGTCGGGGTAGTAACCTGCACTTTGGGTAATTCTTGGAGGGGTGCTCGAGTTTATATTCCTCGGCCGCGAGGACTTCAGTCCATCTGTCAGCTAGCAGATCTTGATCAACTTGAAGCTGTTGCTGCATTTTCTTCAGGCTATTTGCCGTGGCCATAAGCCAGCGCTTGAAGCGCTCTTGTTCGATGGGATCCTCTGGTATGGCGAATTCACCGTCGCCGAGGCTTGCCTCGTTTTCGGAGGGGGGCATGTAATTGTCATCCTCCTCCTCCGTCTGCCGCTCTCTCAGGAGAGCTGGCTCCTCCATCCTCCTGCTCTAAATCATGCTGGAGGGGATTGTTGTTGTCTTCGGCACTATCCGGAATGTTATTATCTCCTGTGCCGGTATCACCACTTTTTCTTTGGCGGGACTTAGAGCGGCGCCGCTGACGTCGGCACTTGGGTTGTTTCTTAGAGGGGTCATCCTCCGCTATCTCGTCGCCATTGCCTTCTTTGGGTGTATCCACCATGTATATGTCATATGACGAGGTGTCTTTCCAGTGCCCTATAGGCGCTGGTTCATGTTCGTCTCCTACATCGTCATCCATACCGTCGATGTCTTCGGAGTCGAAGTCGAGCATGTCGGTTAAATCATCAACAGTGGCTATGAAGTGGGTGGTGCGTGGGCGTCGAATTTCTTCGTCGTCCGCATCCCAATCCTGTTGGCCATAATCCGGCCAGGGCTCTCCTGACAAAGAAAGAGACCTTAGTGAATTCAGAATGTCGCCAAAGGGCGAGTGCTGAAAGATATCCGTAGCGGTGAATTCCATGATCGGCGCCCAATCGGATTCGATTGGCAGGGGCACGGGCGGTTCGGAGTCAGAAAAAGAGTCCGACACCTTGGAGTCACGGGCTGCGCAGAGGATTAGGCTGGTGTTCGGCTCGATCGCCGTTGAGACTGTAGACCCTGAGGCGGTGTCTAACCACCCGTCCTCGATTGGCGCAGTTGGCTCCGAGCTAAGGGTCGAAGCTGATGCGGGCGCGGCCTCTGGGGTACTGTTCGGCGGCAGAGCTAGGTCATACCCATCGTCACAGTCAGGCGCGCCCGGCTGTGGCTCGAATCCGTCGAAGATCAAGTCTCCGCGGATGTCGGCCGTGTATTTCAAACTTCCAAGTCTGACCTGATGGCCAGGGGCATAGCTTTCAATCTGCTCCAGATGGCCAAGCGAATTAGCCCGCAGTGCAAAGCCGCCGAATACGAAGATCTGTCCGGGGAGAAAAGCCTCGTCCAGGACCGCATCACTATTGATGATAGCAGGAGCCATCAAGCCTAATGGCGACGACACAGAGGAACTCTCAATAAAAGCACCAATGTCGGTGTCAAAACTGGCGGATCTCGGGTAGGGGGTCCCGAACTGTGCGTCTAGGCCGGATGGTAACAGGAGGCAGGGGACACAATGTTTTACCCAGGTTTGGTCCCTCTTGATGGAGGTAAAACCCTATGTCCTACTTGATTAATATTGATGATATGGGTAGTACAAGAGTAGATCTACCACGAGATCGGAGAGGCTAAACCCTAGAAGCTAGCCTATGGTATGATGTAAGTTGTGGTTGTTGTCCTACGGACTAAAACCCTTCGGTTTATATAGACACCGGAGAGGGTTAGGGTTACATAAGGTCGGTTACAAAGGAGGAGATATCCATATCTGTGTTGCCTAGCTTGCCTTCCATGCCAAGTAGAGTCCCATCTGAACACGAGACGAAGTCTTCAATCTTGTATCTTCATAGTCTAACAGTCCGGCCAATGGAGATAGTCCGGCTGTCCGGAGAGCCCCTAATCCAGGACTCCCTCACCACCTCTTGAGCACTGTTTTGGTTTTCCCTTGAAGAGGAAAGGGTGATGCAGTAAAGTAGCGTAAGTATTTCCCTCAATTTTTGAGAACCAAGGTATCAATCCAGTAGGAGATCACGCTCAAGTCCCATGCACCTACACAAAAAAATAAGAACCTTGCAACCAACGCAAAAAAGGGGTTGTCAATCCCTTCACGATCACTTACGAGTGTGAGATCTGATAGATATGATAAGATAATATTTTTGGTACTTTTATGATAAAGAGAAATAAAAGATGCAAAGTAAAATAAAAGGCAATAGAAATAACTAAGTATTGGAAGATTAATATAATGGAAGATAGACCCAGGGGCCATAGGTTTCACTAGTGGCTTCTCTCAAGAGCATAAGTATTACGGTGAGTAAAAGAATTACTGTCGAGCAATTGATAGAATTGAGCATATTTATGAGAATATCTAGGTATGATCATGTATGTAGGCATCACGTCTGAGACAAGTAGACCGAAACGATTCTGCATCTACTACTATTACTCCACACATCAACCGCTATCCAGCATGCATCTAGAGTATTAAGTTCAAGAGAACATAGTAATGCTTTAAGGAAGATGACATGATGTAGAGGGATAAACTCATGCAATATGATATAAACCCCATCTTTTTATCCTCGATGGCAACAATACATTACGTGTCGGTTCCCTTTCTGTCACTGGGATCAAACACCGCAAGATTGAACCCAAAGCTAAGAACTTCTCCCATTGCAAGAAAGATCAATCTAGTAGGCCAAACCAAACTGATAATTCGAAGAGACTTGCAAAGATAGACCAATCATACATAAAAGAATTCAGAGGAGAATCAAATATTCTTCATAGATAATCTAGATCATAAACCCACAATTCATTGGATCACGACAAACACACCGCAAAAGAAGATTACATCGAACAGATCTCCAAGAAAATCGAGGAGAACTTTGTATTGAGATCCAAAGAGAGAGAAGAAGCCATCTAGCTAATAACTATGGACCCGAAGGTTTGAAGTAAACTACTCACACATCACCGGAGAGGCCATGGAGTTGATGTAGAGGCCCTCCATGATCAATGCCCCCTCCGGTGGAGCTCCGGAAAAGGCCCCGAGATGGGATCTCTCGAGTACATAAGGTTGCGGCAGTGGAATTAGGTTTTCGTGGTGCTCCTGGATGTTTGGGGGTACGTGGATATATATAGGAGGAAGAAGTATGTCGGTGGAGCAACGGAGGGCCCATGAGGGTGGAGGGCGCGCCCAGGGGGTAGGCGCGCCCCCTGCCTCGTGCCTTCCTCCCTTGTTTCTTGACGGCCACTCCAAGTCTCCTGGATCACGTTTGTTGAGAAAATCACGTTCCCGAAGGTTTCATTCTGTTTGGACTCCGTTTGATATTCCTTTTCTTCGAAACCCTAAAATAGGCAAAAATAACAATTTGGGCTGGGCCTCCGGTTAGTAGGTTAGTCCCAAAAATGATATAAAAGTGTAAAATAAAGCCCATTAACATCGAAAACAGATAATATAATAGCATGGAGCAATCAAAAGTTATAGATATGTTGGAGACATATCAAGTTGTAATTTTTTATTTTATTTTAAGTAATAAGTAAATAGAAGTGTGATGATCATCATTATTCATTTTTAGAGCAGTGCCCCAGTGAGGAAAGGATGATGGAGACCATAGTTCCCCCACAAGTCGGGATGAAACTCCGGACAATGAGAGAAAAAAGGAAAAAGGAAAAAAATAAAGAAAGAGAAAAAAAAGAAAAAATAAACAAAGAGAGAAGGGGCATTGTTAGTATCCTTTACCACACTTGTGCTTCAAAGTAGCACCTTGTTTTTCATATGATGAGTCTCCTATTTTGTCACTTTCATATACTAGTGGAAAATTTTCATTATAGGATTATATGCACACCCACTTAATTTCATATTGAGCTTTCATACACTTATAGCTCTTAGTGCATTCGTTGCATGGCAATCCATACTCCTCATGTTGATATCGATTGATGGGCATCTCCATAGCCCGTTGGTTAGCCGCATCGATGTGAGACTTTCTTACTTTTTTGTCTTCTCTATATTTACCCCTATCATTATACTCTATTCCACCAGTAGTGCTATATCTATGGCTTGCGCTCATGTATTGCGTGAGGGTTGAAAAAGCTGAAGCGCGTTAAAAAGTATGAACCAATTGCTCGGCTTGTCATCGGGGTTGTGCATAATAAATACTTTGTGTTAAGAAGAAATAGCATGACAAGACCATATGATTTTGTAGGGATAGTTTTCTTTAGCGTTGATATTTTGAAAGACATGATTGTTTGTTGGGATGCCTGAGTATTGATATCTTTATGTCAAATTATAGACTATTGCTTTGAATCACTTATGTCTCAGTATTCATGCCATGACTAGACATATGGTCAAGTTTATGTAAGGTAGCATTCCACATCAAAAATTATCTTTTTTATCATTTACCTACTCTAGGACGAGCAGGAATTAAGCTTGGGAATGCTGATAATTCTCCGTCATATCTATAATTTTTGATTGTTTCATGCCAATATTATGCAACTTTTACATACTTTTGGCAACTTTTTATATGATTTATTGGACTAACCTATTGATCCAGTGCCCAGTGCTAGTTCATGTTTTCTGCATGTTTTTTGTATCGCAGAGTATCCATATCAAACGAAGTCCAAACGTGATAAAAATTTACGAAGAATTATTTTGGAATATTTGTGATTTTTGGGAGTTAGAATCACCGCAAACGGAGGCCCACACAGGGTACAAGACACCAGGGCGCGCCAGAGGCCCCTAGCACGCGGTGGTGGGTTGTGCCCACCTCGTACGTCGGTTGAACCTCTACTTCGGGCGCAAAGAAGCTTATATCCAGAAAAAATCGTGTTAAAATCTCAGCGCAATTGGAGTTACGGATCTCCAAGAATATAAGAAACGGTTTTTGGCCAGATCTGAAGAACGCGAGACAGAAGAGAACCGAGAGGGAGATCCAATCTCGGAGGGGCTCCCGCCCCTCCGCGGCCATGGAGACCAAGGACCAGAGCGGGAACTATCCTCCCATCTAGGGGGGAGGCCAAGAAATAATAAGGAGGGGGCTCTCTCCCTCGCTTCCGGTGGCGCCGTGCCACCGAGACAACGATTGGGATGGTGATCTACATCAACAATCTTGCTACCGTCATCACCAACTCTCTCCCCCTCTTTCCAGCAGTGTAACACCTCTTCTCCCCGCTGTAATCTCTACTTAAACATGGTGCTCAACTTCATATATTATTTCCCAATGATCTATGGTTATCCTATGATGTTTGAGTAGATCCGTTTTGTCATGTGGGTTAATCATGATCTTGGTTGGTATGATTGTATATTTTATTTATGGTGCTGTCCTACGGTGCCCTCCGTCTCACGCAAACGTGAGGGGCCCTCGCTGTAGGGTGTTGCAATATGTTCATGGTTTGCTTATTATCAGTGTTGCGAGAGTGACAGAAACTTAAACACGGATAGGTAGGCTATGGCGTATGGGAGTAAAGAGGACTTGATACTTAATGCTATGGTTGGGTTTCATGACCTTAATGATCTTTAGTAGTTGCAGATGCTTGCTATAGTTCCAATCATAAGTGCATATGATCCAAGTAGAGAAAGTATGTTAGCTCATGCCTCTCCTCATATAAAATTGCAAGAATGATTACCGGTACTTGTTATCGATTGCCTAGGGACAAATAACTTTCTTGTTGACAAAAGCTCTCTACTAAAACTAACTTAGTCGTGTCTTTATCTAAACAGCCCCTAGATTTTTTTACGTGCTCTTTATTATCTTGCAAACCTATCCTATCACACCTACAAAGTACTTCTAGTTTCATACTTGTTCTAGGTAAAGCGAACGTCAAGCGTGCATAGAGTTGTATCGGTGGTCGATAGAACTTGAGGGAATATTTGTTCTGCCTTTAGCTCCTCGTTGAGTTCGACACTCTTACTTATCGAAAGAAGCTACAATTGATCCCCGAGGCAATCGATAACTAGACCGGTAATCATTATTGCAATTTTATTTGAGGGAGAGGCATAAGCTAACATACTTTCTCTACTTGGATAATATGCACTTATGATTGGAACTCTAGCAAGCATCTGCAACTACTAAAGATCATTAAGGTAAAACCCAACCATAGCATTAAAGTATCAAGTCCTCTTTATCCCATACGCAAACAACCTACTTACTCGGGTTTGTGCTTCTGTCACTCACGCCACCCACCATAAGCAAATCATAAACATATTGCAAACCCTACAGTGGTAATCCCTCACGCTTGCGCGACATGGAGAGCACCATAGGACAACACCAATAATAAAACATGCAACTCAAACCAATCTTGATCATAAAATAGCCCATAGGACAAAACGGATCTACTCAAACATCATAGGATAGCCATACATGCTTGGGGAATAATATATAGCGTTGAGCATCATGTTTAAGTAGAGATTACAGCAGGTAAGAGAGAGGTTACACCTCTGCATAGAGGGGGGAAGAGTTGGTGATGATGGCGGTGAAGTTGTTGGTGAAGATTGCGGTGATGATTATGGCTCCCTGTGGCACTCCGGTGCCACCGAAAGCGAGGGGGAGAGGGGCCCCCTCCTTCTTCTTCTTCTTCCTTGACCTCCTCCCTAGATGGGAGAAGGGTTTCCCCTCTAGTCCATGGCCTCCATGGCATGGGAGGGGCGAGAGCCCCGCCGAGATTGGATCTGTCTCTCTGTCTCTCTCTGTTTCTGCGTTCTCAGATTCTTCCCTTTCACCGTTTCTTATATTCCTGGAGATCCGTAACTCCGATTGGGCTAAAATTTTAACACGGTCTCTATCCAGATATTAGCTTTCTTGCGGCGAAAGAAGGGCACCAAACGCCTTACGGGGTGGCCACGAGGGTCAGGGGGGCGCCCAGGTGGGTGGGGCCCGCCCCCTGCCTCGTGCCTCCCTCGGGCACTGTCTCGCATGGATTTTTATTCCCAAAAATCATATATATTCCAAAAAATCTCCGTCAGTTTTATCCCGTTTGGACTCTGTTTGATATGGATATTCTGCAAAACAAAAAACATGCAACAAATAGGAACTGGCACTGGGCACTGGATCAATATGTTAGTCCCAAAAATAGTATAAAAAGTTGCCAAAAGTATATGAAAGTTGTAGAATATTGGCATGGAACAATCAAAAATTATAGATACGATGGAGACGTATCAGTTATCACTCGACAATATGACCGGAGGAGTAAACAATGGAGGGGGGCACCGCACACGGCTAAGAAACAAGTGATGTACTTTGGGGTGCCCCCTGCCCCTGTATATAAAGGAGGAGATGGAGGAGGCCGGCCCTAGGGGCACGCCATGGGGGGGGGGGAATGACTTGGACACCTAGTCCTATTCGCCTCACCCCCCACCCCCCCATCTTGCAGCTATAGAACTTGTTGAAGACTTCATATCTCTCAACTCGGGCATTTACTTGAAATATTAACTTCAACTCCTGAAACATCTCATATGCTCCATGACGATCAAAACGTCTTTGAAGTCCCGATTCTAAATTGTAAAGCATGGCACACTGAACTATCGAGTAGTCATCAGATTTAGCTTGCCAGACGTTCATAATGTCCGAATTTGCTTCTGCAGCAGGCCTTGCACCTAGCGGTGCATCAAGGACGTAATTCTTCTGTGCAGCAATGAGGATAATCCTCAAGTTGTGGACCCAGTCGGTGTAGTTGCTACCATCATCTTGCAACTTAGCTTTCTCTAGGAACGCATTAAAATTCAAGGGAATGGTAGCACGGGCCATTGATCTACAACATAGATATGCAAAAAACTATCAGGACTAAGTTCATGATAAATTTAAGTTCAATTAATCATATTACTTAAGAACTCCCACTTAGATAGACATCCCTCGAGTCATCTAAATGATCACGTTATCCATATCAACTAAACCATGTCCGATCATCACGTGAGATGGAGTAGTTTTCAATGGTGAACATCTCTATGTTGATTATATCTACTATATGATTCACGTTCGACCTTTCGTTCTTAGTGTTCCGATGCCATGTCTGTACATGCTAGGCTCATCACACTATTAGGGAAAACCTTATACACAGAGGTATAGCAGTAGCGTTGGTCAAAACTTGGCGCTATCGCTACTTAGTAGTAGCGCTTGTTACAAAACTACGCTACAACCATTGTTTTAGCAGTAGGGCGTCTCCACAGAAAAGCGCTACTACTAAAATTCCCTCACTAATGATGGTAGGCTAGGAATAGTAGTAGCGGTTCACCCAGAAGCACGCTACTGCTAAAAACTTTGTAGCAGCGCGTTTATGCTATAGAGCACTACTGCTATGAAAAAGAAAATAAATAGAAAAATAAGTAGAAAAGTAAATGAAAATGAAAGAAATAGAAAAAGGAGAAATGAAAAAAAGAAAATGTAAAGAAAACAAAAGAAAAATAAAAATAAAACAGAAAGGAATAGTTGTAGCGCGTTTCTCTGGAACACGCTATAGCTATCTTAGCTATAGCGCGTTTTGGCAAAACACGCTACTGCTAGTTTGACTCAAATCCCGGCAGCCCGGGCTCAAAATTTCGCTAAGTCCTTTCCCCCCTCTCTACTCCCAGCCCCCTGTCCCCCAACTGCTCCATCGCCGTCGTCGCCCTGCCGCCTTCGACCACACCGCCACCGCCCGAGGCCGCCTTCGACCACACCGCCGCCGCCCGAGGCCGCCATCGACCTCACAGCCGCCGCCGGAGGCCATCGTCGACCTCACTGTCGCCTCCCTCGAGCTCACCGCCTCCTCCCTCGACCTCACCGCCGCCGCCCGAGCCAGAGCCTGCCCTCGCCGCCGACCGTAAGGCTCTGCCTCTCCTGTCCTACCCTCCTCTCTCTCTCTCTCTGCTAGGGCAATTCATATATATGTTGATATTGTGTTCATATGAACCCTAGATTTTTTTAGAGCAGTAGGCATTTTATAGCATTTAGGAAAAATGATTAGCAATTTTTTTAGGAAATTAGCTAGGGCAATTTTTATGAAAATGCCTAAATAGTAATTCCATTTAGCTTTAAACTAATAGAGGGTATATAAATAATAGTATCATTTAGATTTAAATTAATAGAGGCTATAAACAAAAAACACTTAGCTATAAAAAATATTTGGACTACAAACCTGAATTTGTTCCAAATTTCATTCAAATGAAATTTGAATTATTTGGACTATGGACCTGAATATTTTTGAATAAATTGGGTGTAGGTACTAAGGTCTTGCTGTGGAAATTTTGGTGAGGTCAGAAGGGTTAGAGAAAATGGAGTTCCTAGAATTTTAGCTTTAGACAAAAAACAAAAGTATTTAGCTATAAATAAAAAACAGTTGCTATGGCATTTAGCTATAAACAAAAAACAGAATTGTTTTTCTTTTCAAAAACTTGGTCAAACTAATTGTTGCTATGTAAACAAAAAACAAGACTGTTTTTATATGATATATGTCATTGATGTTCATTTGCATATTCCATTATTGTTGATTATATCTTTTCATTGAAGTGGCCATGTTATATGCAAATTCCTCAATAGTGTTTGCTCATGTTATATCTTTTCATTCAAGTTGTTCGATTGTGCCCAAGTGGCTTTGTTGTTTCCAGGGAATGATGCTGAGTGGCCTATGTTTTGCCGGAATGTTGATTCATTTCTGTTCCGGCAAATTTCAGGTTCTCGATTTGTCCACTTTTCAGCAAAGGTCATGCCGAAATTTTCCATGAATTTCGGCATGACTTGTGCTACAAACTAGGACATATCGAGTGCCCGAGATTTGCCGCACCAGGAAGGAGTCAACATTCCTGCAAAACAATAGGCCGTTTTATGTCATTATTCATTTTATTAGGTCTAGAATTAATTGACTAGATTTAATCATAGGAAACATGGCTAGCAACGATGAAGGACAGGGTTCTAGTGCTTGCGACGACGTCCACCGGGCGGCAGACGAATTTTTTAGCCTTGCCAACGATCAACCGATGTTGTTGCTAGGCCCATCGGTGGCATTGGGGACTAAGACCGACACGCAGACCGATGCTGAGACTGAGACCGGCACTGAGACTCAGACCGGCATCGAGACCGGCGCTGCCTCGGGGAGAGGAGCCGGTGTAGAATCGAAAGCAAAGAGGCAACGGCTTCCTAACAAACTCAGGACTACTAGACTGGTGGTCACGGAGGTGGACGACGACAATTTTTAGCCAAAGGCGCACGAGGAAGCACGTCGATGCTACGGCAATCAAATAGGTTGCATCGTAGGGACAACCGCCACCATCAACGATGAGAAACTACAGAAGATAGAAAATATGAGGAGCTCCCTCCTAAAGAAGTTTCACCAGATATTCTTGTTCCCGGGCCGGAATGAGAAGGATTATGAAGATCCAGATGAGGACCCGGCAATGAAGAAGATAAACAAACACGCCATGACCAAGTTTAGCGACGCGTTGGCCGCCTGGAAAAATCGAGTGAAAGCAAAGATCATCGACAAGAAGGAACCCTACTCTGAGATTGTAAAGGATAATCCGACAATCACGGAAGAGCAGTTTCAAATATTCAAGGAGGCTTGCGAGGCCGAAGCTGCCAAAAAAAGTCTAAGTACATGAAGGGGCTTCAAGAGAGGAACATTGGGAGCCACCACCTCGGAAGCCGTGGTTATGGCGGAAAGAGGTCCAAATAGGCCAAGGAGGACGCGGAAGCCGCGAGTCTGGGCATCCCAGACCCCTTGGCGGATTTCACCGTCCCGCAGGAGCGTGACGTCCTCAGGGCCCGACACCATTGGGACCCAGTGAAGAAGGTTTACGAGACAAAACCGGTCATTACGGAGTTCATGAGACTGCTGGTAATTTTAGTTTCTGATCAATTCGACTGCACACGTTAGTCATATTTGTAAACGATCCTTGTGCCTTTTGCAGAGAGAGCAGCACCGGATTGCGGCCGAAAGCGACTCGCCGTCTGAGGCATTAGCGAGGCCCAAGTGGGACACTCCATTCAACCGGGCGTTGAACATATTGAAATGACAACCGGTGGATACTCGACCGTCGTATGGACGCGTGCACGGTGTCAGAGACGGCGCCACGTGGAAGAAGTACTACCGTGAGACCATGGAGGAGAGAAAGGAAAGACGAAGGCTAACTGAAGAAAACATCGACAAGAAGGTTGAGATTGCGGTTGAGAAGAAATCATCTCAGACAGTCGCAACAGCGGTAGCTGCCGCAAAACAGGTGGTTGCAGATTTGTCTACTTCCTTGGTGACGGGCGTTTTCACTTGGACAAGGAAAAATCCAGAAAAAAATGCAGAGGACTTTCCCCTTGCTAACTTCTTGGGGAGCAGCTCGACTAGCGTTGCACCAGCACCTGCTCCCGCACTGGCTCCCGCACCGGACGTGCTCAGTGGTGCTTCGTCTTTGGCTGAGCTTGACGCCCTTACGGTATCTGTCACACTAGCCCCCTTCAATATAAATGTATAATCTCCCGTTTTTGTTGCCTTTCGGATATCTCACGTCGCAGACTTTTCTTTGCAGGCCGACGAAACCCCATGCACCATATTGTACACCATCGGCGACCAGAAGGTGGACGTGGGGAAGGCGACGATAATGGAGCCGAAGGAACCATTGTTCCACAGCCGGCCGATCCCCCCGAACATCTTCAAGGTTTCAGTGGCCAGTGTCAAACTGGGCCACGAGAATTTGCCTCCTCCAATACTAGTGGGGGATGACGACGAGACACCACGGCGACTTGGTGATTGTTGCAATGGGTGGGTCCTGTTGTGGCCAAAGAGTCTGCTTCGTCTGGAGGCGGCCGGGAGCACACCCACGAGCACGCAGCCTCAGCAAGGTATGAACATGAACACCCCACCTACCCAATTAGCGTCGGGTGTCTGGTTGGGTGATAGCGGACGGGGTAAGGAGGAGGCTCCATTAGTCACTGATGACGCCGGCATGGATGAGGATGAGGACGACGATGGCGCTGAACAGTATGTCTATACTGGCGCCTCCTCAGGGTTTGAGCGTCATGAGTCGGTGCCTGAATTGCCGTCTCAACGTATTATGGACGACCTTCCGGTAGTAAAGAAGTCTAGGAAGAGAGCGAGGAAAGGCAAAAAAGCTGATTCTATGATCCAGCTGCCTCAGCAGCCTCGGCTTCAGGACCGTATAGATATCCCCGATGCAGATAAATGGCATATCCCCGATCAACCAATCCTACCTGCAATAGCGCTACAGGTCAGATTCGGCGATCTAAGGAGACTTCATGACGATGTGCTGCGGGTAGAGCAAGGCCTCATTGCCTCGAAAGATCTAGGATACCCACTCTACGTGGTTAACGTTCCACGGAAAATGTCGTACGTCAACAGCTTCCCCGCGGATAAGTTCTTCCTCCGATTCGATTACATATTCGACATGTTTCACGTGAAGAAGCTGGATTTTACGTTTGTCCGCCTTTATGCCTTGCACATGAACTACATCATCGGGGTTGAGCAGATATCTCATATCTGTGTCGCTGACCCGTACTACATGCACGAGGGCTTCTTGGGAGTCTGCGCAAAGCACCGTGAATACACGAGGGATTACATCATCAGTTTCATGCTCGCCAAAAAGGACAAGGAGGCGATTCTCGTGCCTTATCATCCCGTGTAAGTCATCCGCGCTGCTATCCTTCCTTCGATTTCAATCATTCATTTGCACGGTGGAGGCTAATTAATTTGAGGTGTACTTATTTTGCGCAGCAGCGGGCGCGCCGTCCTCATCATCCTCTACCCCCGATTCTCCCACGCTCTTTACTTGGACTCGTCGAAGAACATTCACAAAAAGGATTACACCCACATCAAGGATGTTCTCGACAGTGCTATGTTTTAATACCAAGCAAGGGGTGGAGAGGTCAGGGACAAGAAGAGAAGGGGCGGCAGGGTCGCCTTCGGCCATAAGACCGACTTCTGCTGCATCCAGCAACCGAACGGTTCTCTTAATGATGGATTCTATGTCCTACACCACATGCTGGAGTACAGACGGGATCACCAGAACCTTCGCATGTCACCTAGATCCGGCGATGCCCATATTCTGCAATGGGCAAAGGACATAGGAGATATCGAGGATCATCGACTTCGAGCTGAGTTCTATAACATCCAGCGCGAACTTGCCCAAATCATCATGAAGGAGGTCGTCGGAAAAACAGGGATGTTCTACGGAGAAGGACAAATGTCGCGGGAAGACGTCCGAACATGGATAGCCTCTCAGCGTCTCGACATGAAGCCTTTCATTAAGCTCGAGGACTATCTCCCTGACTTGGATGGATGGAACGACATGTTGGAGTGATTGTCAATATATGACAATGTGTCCGTTTAGTCCATACTTTCTGTATGACAATACTTTGAGTTATGCACGGTGAAACTTTATTTGTGATGTAATTAAACCGTCCTCCTCCTCGACTAGCGAAAATCACTCTAGTTAGGGCATTTTGGGGTACGATGAACTTTGTTATTTATGCTTATGATATGTTGTTTCTATTTTTGCCAAGTCTGTCTCTTTCTGTTGCTCAACTATATATGTTGCATATCATCGACTCATGTGACGATGCAGGTGCATAGATCATAGATGGCGAAGAAGTGCTACGCCAGGAGTATATATACGACAAGTCACCAGAGTGTCAGGCCCAGGTGTACCGGTTTCCGGTTTCCGAGCGACAGGCAGTAGTTAGTTTAGGTTCACGCTAACGGGAGAGAGGGATACGAACTCATGTACTCAAAGTGATAGCTCTTCTCGCGTATATCATTGTTCAGATGGATGACGATGTATTTGCAAGTAATCGAGACTTGTATCGCTATTTTTGAGATGATGACGAGAGACCACTTTGTGTTGGATGATGATTATGATGATGACATGATTTGATGAGACTAATTGTATGTATATGCTATTATTACATTTGTATGTGTATGATATGCTAAAGATTATTGTATAAAGCCTATTCAAATACAAAACAAATATGCAGGGAAAAAAACTAATAAAACTAGTAGTAGCGAGGGGGGGAATTTAGCAGTAGCGTCGCCTTACCAGTAGCGCTTCCCAGTAAACAGCGCTGCAGATAATATCAGCAGCGCCCTTTTCTAAAGAGCGCTACAGCTATTCATGTATAGCAGTAGCGTGGGACAACAGGCGCTATTGCTATACGTTAGCTGTAGCGCCTTATTAGTAGCGCCGGTCCCCGCGCTACTGAGAGGCCTAAAACCAGCGCTGCTACTAGGCTTTTCCCTAGTAGTGTCAAGTTTAACCCGAGTATTCTGCACGTGCAAAAATGTCTTGCACCCGTTGCATGTGAACGTAGAGCTTATCACACCCGATCATCATGTGGTGTCTCGGCACGACGAACTATCGCAACGGTGCATACTCAGGGAGAACACTTATACCTAGAAATTTAGTGAGGGGTCATCTTATAATGCTACCAACGTACTAAGCAAAATAAGATG
Organism: Triticum aestivum; assembly: GCF_018294505.1. Classification (NCBI taxonomy): domain Eukaryota; kingdom Viridiplantae; phylum Streptophyta; class Magnoliopsida; order Poales; family Poaceae; genus Triticum; species Triticum aestivum. Next base: position 598,900,940 of record NC_057809.1, read on the forward strand.
CATAAAAGATAAACATCACATGCAATCAAAATATGTGACATGATATGGCCATCATCATCTTGTGCCTTTGATCTCCATCTCCAAAGCACCATCATGATCTCCATCGCCACCGGCTTGACACCTTGATCTCCATCTTAGCGGCGTTGTCGTCTCACCAACTATTGCTTCTACAACTATCGCTAACGCATAGTGATAAAATAAAGCAATTACATGGCGATTGCATTTCATACAATAAAGCGACAACCATAAGGCTCCTGCCCGTTGCCGATAACTTTTACAAAACATGATCATCTCATATAATAACATATATCACATCATGTCTTGACCATATCACATCACAACATGCCCTGCAAAAACAAGTTAGACGTCCTCTACTTTGTTGTTGCAAGTTTTACGTGGCTGCTACGGGCTTCTAGTAAGAACTGTTCTTACCTACGCATCAAAACCACAATGATTTTTCGTCAAGTGTGTTGTTTTAACCTTCAACAAGGACCGGCCGTAGTCAAATTCGATTCAACTAAAGTTGGAGAAACAGACACCCGCCAGCCACCTTTATGCAAAACAAGTTGCATGTCTGCCGGTGGAACCGGTCTCATGAACGTGGTCATGTAAGGTTGCCCCGGTCCGCTTCATCCAACAATACTGCCGAATCAAAATAAGACGTTGGTGGTAAGCAGTATGACTATGATTGCTTACAACTCTTTGTGTTCTACTCGTGCATATCATCTACGCAGAGACCTGGCTCGGATGCCACTGTTGGGGAACGTAGCATGCAATTTCAAAAAATTTCCTACGATCATGCAAGATCTATCTAGGATATGCATATCAACGAGAGGGGGAGAGTGTGTCAATGTACCCTCGTAGACCGAAAGCGGAAGCGTTAACATAACGTGGTTGATGTAGTCGAACGTCTTCGCAATCCAACCGATCAAGCACCGAACATACGACACCTCCGAGTTCAGCACACGTTCAGCTCGATGACGTCCCTCATACTCTTGATCCAGCAAAGTGTCGAGGGAGAGTTTTGTCAGCACGACGGCATGGTGACGGTGATGGTGATGTGATCTGCGCAGGACTTCGCCTAAGCACTACGACAATATGACCGGAGGAGTAAACTGTGGAGGGGGCACCGCACACGGCTAAGAAACAACTGTTGTTTGGGGTGCCCCACTATCCCTGTATATAAAGGAGGAGATGGAGGAGGCCGGCCCTAGGGACGCGCCATGGGGGGGACGACTTGGACTCGCCCTCTTCCTTTCTTTCGGAGGGGGAAAAGGGAAGGAGAGGGAGATGGAGAAGGAAAGGGGGGCCGCGCCCCCTCCCCTTGTCCAATTCGGACTCCCATGGGGGCGCCACCCCTTGTGGGCTGCCCCCTCTCTCCCCTATGGCCCATGTTGGCCCATTACTTTCGCCGAGGGGTTCCGGTAACCCCTCGGTATTCTGATAAATATCCGAAACACTCCGAAACCATTTTGGTGTCCGAATACCATCGTCCAATATATCAACCTTTACCTCTCGACCATTTCGAGACTCCTCATCATGTCCGTGATCTCATCTAGGACTCCGAACAATCTTCGGTCACTAAAACACATAACTCATAATACAAATCATCATAGAATGTTAAGCGTGCAGACCCTACAGGTTCGAGAACTATGTAGACATGACCAAGACACATCTCTAATCAATAACCAACAGCAAAATCTGGATGCTCATATTGGTTCCTACATATTCTACGAAGATCTTTTATTGGTCAAACCGCAACGACAACATACGTCATTCCCTTTGTCATCGGTATGTTACTTGCCTGAGATTCGATCGTCGGTATCTTCATGCCTAGTTCAATCTCGTTACCGGCAAGTCTCTTTACTCGTTCCATAATACATCATCCTGCAACTAACTAGTTAGTCACATTGCTTGCAAGGCTTATCATGATGTGCATTATCGAGAGGGCCCAGAGATACCTCTCCGATACTCAGAGTGACAAATCCTAATCTCGATCTATGCTAACCCAACAAACACCTTCGGAGACACCTGTAGATCATATTTATAACCACCCAGTTACATTATGACGTTTGATAGCACACAAGGTGTTCCTCCGGTATTCGGGAGTTGCATAATCTCATAGTCAAAGGAATATGTGTAAGTCATGAAGAAAGTAATAGCAATAAAACTTAACGATCATTATGCTAAGCTAACGGATGGGTCTTGTCCATCACATCATTCTCTTAATGATGTGATCCCGTTCATCAAATGACAACACATGTCTATGGTCAGGAAACTTAATCATCTTTGATTAATGAGTTAGTCAAGTAGAGGCATACTGGGGATACTTTGTTTTGTCTATGTATTCACACATGTATCAAGTTTCCAGTTAATACAATTCTAGCATGATAATAAACATTTATCATGATATAAGGAAATATAAATAATAACTTTATTATTGCCTCTAGGGCATATTTCCTTCAGGTACAATTAAGGATTGCGCCACTTGCTGCATCTTTATACTTTTCTTACCACATGCTTTGTTGCAATTACTCATGTGATCAAACAAGCCATCAAACACTCTTTGCAGGAGTAATGCTAGACCTACGTAGGGATTCTTACGTACCTTACGAAATTGATGATTTGGCAGTTTTTAATTCGTCATAGTTAGGGGCATGGGCCCACCCTTGAACTCAGAGCGGCAGTTTTGATTAGCGCTTAGCAAATTACTTAGGCTACATAAGTGTCGTTCGTAGGTGTAGCATTATTGCTCTTTGCAGCCACCCGCAAAAAAAACATTCTTTGTAGCTTTTACAGTGAATTCTTACAAGTTCCATCAACCAATTACTTCAACTTCTTGTTGCGTTTGACACTCTTACATATCAAAAAAGCTATGATAGATTCCCTACACTTGTGGGTTATCAGACATTGAAATACATGTGCTTTCGTGATGTGTTGGCTCCCTCACCTATATGAGAGCGTCCTAGGCTGCAAACGAGTCGAGCTCGAGCGAGTTGGAGTTGGCTCAACTCAACTCATATGAAAATTCGAACGAGCTCAAACTGAGTGAAGCTCATGATCGAGCTGCAGAACATGACTCATGCTCAACTTGTAACAATCTCAAGTTGATCTCGAGCTAGTTTCGAGCTAAATGAGATGGTAAGAATTATAAATCTATGGATGAAAAAAAAATTAAGATGAATATGCTGGGAACCTTTGCCAAAAATATAGGATATTTAACACATAGTCGACCATGTGCCATAATTATGCCTAAATCCTCTCTGCACTTAGTTAAGTTTCCATGTTCGTTGGTAAATAAAAAGGTCTATCTAGAACACATCTAGATGTTACATAGTTATATCACATCTAACTTGATGTCCACTATGTTTGTGTCTATTTTTTGTTCCAGCTTTTTTTTGTTCCTTGTTGTTGTGTTATTTATGGGAGTTTATATGTGACATCCTTAGAAAATATCTAGATGTGAATTAGACAAACTGTAAATAAAATAGAGAAAAATTATGGACAACATACATGGTAATAAATTATTATATTTCAATTTAATATATGACATGATCATTTAACATAATGATATTCTGTCGAGCTATCGAGCTAAAATTGAGCAAGCCAACATTGGCTCAGGATCGGCTCGTTTCTCGGTCGAGCTACATAAAGTGTTCAAACTCGGCTCGTTTCTTTTCGAGTCGAGTCAAAAAATGAGTCGATCTCAAGCGACTTACGAGCTCGAGCTTTTCTTGCAGCCCTACCTAGGTCTTCCGCTGCCATAGGAAAAGACCTGTAAAACTTCTATAGGTTGCATGTAGGTGTAGCATTATTGACGTTTGCCCCTACAAATATATTAATGATTTCCAATAGAGGTAATTGTCCGGCAAGTTCAACGGAATGGATTTCCGTATTGCTTTGTGTGTGTGCATGTAGTTTGCGTCCATTGCTTTGTCATCTAGAATGGTCTTGACCGATGGAATTTCGGTACTCATGTGGGATTGGCTCTATTTGTACCAGGTCTTTGTTCGATTGTTCATAAATCAGCCGAACAAAAAACTTTTTAATTATTAATTAATGAAAAAGGCAAAGCTTTTTCTCCGCTGGCTCGTTGGTGGCCGGCACAGTTGTGGCACCCGTCGACATGCGTCGGCATCTTGTTCTTGTGCAGGTTCAGGCGGTGACGTCCGTGGAAGGCGCGTGCTTGATTAGGCGGCATGACCCTGCCTAGAGGGATGACCACGTCAAATGAGGCAGGGTGGATTTTTTTTCCAAATGAGGCAGGGTGGGGAATGTATCTCGTGCACCCGCACTTGTGGTGTTACCGGTGCACCGGATGCCATAGAATATTTTTAAAAATTTGGAAAAAAATCTAGCAAGTTAACGCAACATCAATGTATGATGTCATAAAATTTCATATAAAAATTTAAAATATTTTTTGAGATACAAAAATGACAAATCTAATATCAGTGTGATAATGGGCCAAATCTAAAGCCAAAGTTTTGTCACGTACTATTCAGTGTTGAATTTGTGATTTTTGTTTTTCGAGTTATGTTTCGAATTTTGACTTGAAATTTTGTGACAACCTACATTGATATTGTGTGGGTGTGCTAATTATTTTTCAGAATTTTTTGGATATTTTAAGAGCACAATGTGAGTTCGATGCACCGGTAGCACCACAAGCTTCAGTGCACCAGATATTTTCCCGGGTGGAGGATGGCGGGGTGGTGGCTCCGGGGACGTGGTGAGCAGATCCATGACATGGCTACACTGGCAGCGATATGTGAGGTGGCTTCAATGGTGGCCATATCTGATAACCAGCTTAGCTTCACTTCAAGCGTCCCTTTCTCCCCCATCTAAGTACGTGGAACAAAGGAGATGTGGCAATGGCCGAAGCAGGACATCGTGGGCTTTGACCTGCATCCGGCATCTTCTTCAACAGATCCACCTAGCGAGACGTCGTCGGCCGGCAGTGGGGTTGTTGGTTGTGATGGGTTCGCTTACAAGTTTGTGTGTACTTCGGATGAAAACCCACGGTTGTGATGGCGTCGTGCTCTTGTTGAATGTGTTGGCTCGAAGCTTGGCTCTAGAGATGAAAATATCGTGTTTGACTTGGTTGGACTGGTCAACGTTCGGGTAGCGCGATGATTCCTCTGTGAAGGCTTTGTCTAGGAATGTCATATTTTGTTTAGTTATGCCAACCCGTTTGGCATCGATGTTAGTCTTTGCTTTTTTTTTTGAATAGTTTTTGCTCGACATCATTGAATAGTCAATAAGATTTTTGATGTGTGCATCACTTCATGCAGAGGTAGCGGTGAGCATTCCCCTTTTTTTCAAAAGGAAAAGAGAAACTAAAAACAACATACCGACACAAAATCACTGACTTCCTTGCAGCTCTATCCGGATGGATTTGGTGTTTGTTGTACGTGGAATTGAGGGCGCGACAAGATGCATCCATCCACAGAGGCATAAATATACGTCGGCTGATCACTCAGATCTCACAGGCGCGTACACTACATCCTCTCCCCCATCAAGATCGGTCGTGCGTGCTTGCGTACGTGCATCCTAAACAGACAGGACACGTACAACTTGCCAAGAAGGCCGACTGTTGAGGGTAAAGGCAGCCATGCACATGCCAGTGCACGCTTGCCCAATACCACACTCAATCCAAGCTACTAGCTGCTAGGTGCTGCAGCAGCGGCAACAATGGCGACCGCGTGCAGTGCAGTGCCGAACTGTTGAGTCCCATGGATCCATCCATCCATCCATCACACCTTGACCTAGCTAGCTACACGCAGACACACTAGCTGCTGCTGGCTTGGGGTAAGTGAGGTGAGGTGATGCATGAGAGCAATTCATTCATTCATGTCTGTCTGCCTCCAGCAGGAATAATGGTCACCTCATGCAGTGGCCGGGGCGATCTGGTACAAGGGCGCGAGAAGTCAGAGAGGTATAATTGGGGCGCAGAGGGAGACAAGGACTGGCCGGGTGTGATTTGAGGTTTCATGGAGTAGTAGCAATGTCAGTAACTCAGTATGCATGCTCTCCTTTGCAGTGCGGTGCAGCGTCTTTTCTCTTCCGCCCGTTTTCACGGCCAAAAGGTCTCCTGGTCGTGCGCACAGCAACACGTCAAGTCAGATCAGGCTGCTGCATTCTCATATCTAACGGAAGTTATCTTCAGATTAGCTTTAACTGAAGAAAAATCTTCAGACTAACTAATGAGAAGCCACTATTTCTCTTCGATTTTTACTATGGCATCGGGTATACATCTTGTAGAGTTAGCGTGCCGCTGTAGGCTAAAAAATATAGTAGTACTAGCTAAACATTTCTTTAAGACGGTTCTTTTATAAACGGAGGCAGACCATTTCTTGAAGACAGTAGAGACGGTGACATGGCAATATGGCAACTTAACAATCAAGCATGCATTGCATTGAGAAGCATGGCCGTGGAAACGAGATGACGGTTCTTTATTCTTGGGGAAACAGAGACACGCGTATGGTGAATTTGCCAGTGGTTACAGTTGATTAAAGAGGCAAAACACTTGGGAATTTGCTCCAAACATGGCAGGGAGCATAACTGAAACCTGAGGAACTACGTAGTAGTAGTACTACTATGCAACAGTTAGGAGTCGACAAACCTGTCAAGAAACAAAACTGGGAAGTTGAAAAACCATAAAATTTGGTCGGGAATTAGTGCAGATGGCAAGAAACGGCCACATGCATGTACATTTAGACACCATAACTAAATGAGAAATTACATGCATCTCTGCATGGTGGCATACCTTCATGTGAAGGAGAATTGCCTCTCTCTCGAAACGCATCTACGCCGAACAATTGGCCTCTCACTGAGACTTCCCACAGCTTTATTGAACTGCGCGGCCGGCCTCTCGATCGTGCAGCTAGCAAGCCGAAGCGATCTAGCGAAGCAGATCCATGCGCGCATGCAGTTCAAGAAAGCTGTGGAAGATCACAGAGAGGGCCATGCAATTGGACCGGGCCTGGCTGGCCGCTACCATCGATCATACAGGAGGAGTCTTCACGGGGGATTCGGGAGCGGCGAGGGAGGAAGACAGGAAGAGTGGTAGAAAGAGGAGGTTTGGGGTGGGGAGGTGAAGGGCCCCGATCCCAAGGGGAATATTGTTTTTAGGGAATCCAAGGGGAATATACTTCCTCTGTCCCAAATTACTTGTCAAACAAATGGGTAGAAATATATGTATATAGAACTAAAAACACGTCTAGATATATCCATTTCTATGATAAGTAATTACGGACACAGAGAGTAAGTTTTTAGCGAGAAACTTTTAATCTATTCATCTTCAATCATGGCAGTACAAAGAACAACAGAGGTAATAAAATTACAATCATATCCATGAACCACCTAGCGACGACTACAAAAACTAAAGCGAGCCGAAGGCGCGCCACCATCATTGCCCCTCCCTCATCGGAGACAAATATTGTTGTACTAGACAGTTGGAAAGTCATCGTGATAAGGCGCGCCACCATCATTGCCCCTCTTTCATCGGAGACAAATATTGTTGTACTAGACAGTCGGAAAGTCATCGTGATAAGGCCCCATAGGATCAGCGCACTAGATTAGAAGGATCATGTAAACACTCGAACAAAGACGAACGAAGACCGGATCCAAACAGATCCACCGAACACCAGCACCAATCGAATCCCGCGAGATCCGACGGAGACACACCTCCACACGCCCTTCAACGATGCTAGATGCACCATGGGGACGGGGATAGAACATGAGATACTTTATTCCTACTAAGGGACATCGCCGCCGTCACACAGCCCCAATCAAGACGTTGAGTCTAACAAGAACAAACAGGGTCCTTCCCGTCGGCGGCGGGCCAAGATCCTCCGTACCTCCATGGCCCAAAGGCCATCGGAGATGGGGTGGAGCAGCGGTGGCGTCAACGGGAGGAGAAGGGGCTTTTCTTGTGGAGGAGGAAAGAGATTCCTCAAGGGGAATATATATGGGCACGTAGAAGGGAAAAAACTCTTCCTTTTGTTCCGACTTTTTTTTTCACATCACTCAAAAGCTTTTGAGGGCTTTATTATGATGGGAACAACCCTCTCCCCAAACTGCTACCAACCCTAATCGTCATCCAATCTCTCCTCCACTCCACCGTCTCAGACCCCTCATCTCCCCTGTCCGGAAACTTCATCAATGGCCGGGGGAGTGGGGACGCACCCCTTTCATTTTTTTCTTAGTTCGTGTATGTCCTTGTTTCACTTAGGTTTTGTTTCTCTGCCATCCACAAGGTGGTGGTGATGGCGATGGATGTTGAAATAAAATCTCTTCGGTCTTTTCTTACCTCGACAGTGTCCAATTTTGCTCTAAAGACAAACCTATGAGGGTAGATTTTTCAAAGCATGTCGACTCTCTTCAGATCTTCCCAGTTGACATGTCAATCAAGTGGAGTAGTTGGTTGGCTCTTTGTGTTGTGATTTCGACCTCTTCCTTTAATTTGTTCCACGGGATGGCTGATTTCTCCAACCCTTTGGACTGGTGGTGAATGATTGCAAGCTTGAGTTACATGGGATGATGACCCAAACGATATTCCTGCAACGTTTACTATATCTCGTTCCAAGCGGTGAGTGACTATTGTGGTCTTCAAAGACAGGTTTGGCAAGGGTGTTTGTTAGTGTTCATTTCCCTTACTACCCGTCCAGTGCAATTTTCAAGCTGCAACGGTTGGCATACAATTGACTTTAGAAGACGATTAGTATGGTTTTAGTTATAATTTGGTTTTATTTTCAGTCGTTTTGTGTCCAATTTGACTTTCATTGTACTTCCTAGTTTTTTTACAATTATAGTAAAATATAAGATGCCCATTGGGTGTATTTTATAAAGGAAAAAGTATATTTTCTTGAATTCCACTACCATGAAACTTAGTCTCTTAAGCTTTCAAAATAGGATTAGTTTAGTCGCTCATACCGCTTTGAGAATCTGAAGTGGACACGGTTTTGGCCAAAACTTGACACATCACCTAGGTTTGACCGACATGTCACAGCCCATGTCATTTTTTTATATCCACAAGTGTCCCCGACTCCTGCCTAGCGCGGCGGGATCGGATGAGGACCACGACAGCGTCGTCCATGATGGTCATGCGGCGGAGGTGGTGCGCTCGAGCGGCCGGAGGAGCTGGGCGTTGGCACACGAGTGACTTGCCTCCGTTTTGCGCGGGCCGTCAAGCTGCAACCTGTGCCCGGCGCGCCGTGGCTGACCTGCTGGACAAGAGGCCCGAACAGGAGTCGAGACCGGCACCAACATGCGCTCTGTCACATAAGCGTCCCTGCATGCCGGGTCGATGACGTCGCGCTCGAATCGACTCCCAGCTCGCGCAATCGCCGCTCTGGCCGTCGCCGGAGCACCCGTCGCTGCTCTCTCTCTCTCTCTGCCAACGCACGCCTATGTGGTGTGCATCTGTGCTGTGCAAGTGTGTGCGCGCGTGGGTCATCGGCAATCCTCGTCGTGCCGCAGCTCCCCGGCCGAAAGTTCCAAGTCTTTTTCTATTGCTTGGCGCACGCCAACTACTCAACGAAATGTACGGCTCAGTTAAAAAATTAGGAAAGAAGAAGAAGATTGTCATCTGGGCAATGACCAGTCAAAAGCATGCAAGTCAACACCAAACCCGTGCCAAGTCGGCACCAAAACTACTTCTGAAGAAATTGCCATCTGGGCTTTCTTGCTTGCTTTCCGCCGGTCGGAGCAGGGGAGGGCGACCCGTCGTCCCCAGGCCACTGCGCCCGTGCCACCGCCCTTGCTGCCGGCCTTGGTTGACGGTGAGGCGGCTCGAAGCATGTTTATTTTTTCAACCTCCTCCTTGGTGCAGGCAGCAAGGGTGATCGCCGATCGGGCGAGAGAGAGCGGCTGGGGAGAGTAGCTGCTTATTTAGGCTGACTCTTATAATTTTACTTTGTGAGGAAAGCTGTCGAAATTTTACTTTGTGAGACACCGGTTGAGTAGCTGCTTCTTGAGGCCGACTCTTATAATTTTTACTCCTCTAACGGTTAATGAGATCGGCTAGGTTTGGTTAACTCCTCGAAATGAGGAATTAATGGATAGGTTAGAAATGCTCTTAGAAGAGTTAGATACGATGAGCCTATGTTGTGCGTGTGCATCTGTGTTGTGCGAGTGTGTGCGCGCGTGCGTCATTGGCAATCCTCGCCGTGCCGCAACTCCCCGGCCGCCTGCACCGTGTACTAGCACTGCCGCAAGTTTCAAGTCTTCTCCTGTTGCTTGGCGCGCGCCAACTGCTCGACGAAATGCACGACCAAGTTAAAAATTGGGAAAGAAGAAGAAGATTGCCACTTGGGCAACGACCAATCAAAAGCATGCAAGTCAACACCAAACCCATGCCAAGTCAGCACCAAAACTACTTCTGGAGAAATTGCCACCTGGGCTTCCTTGCTCACTTGCCGCCGGCTGGAGCAGGGGAGGGCGACCCGTCGTCCCTAGGCCGTTGCGCCCGTGCGGCCGCCCTTGCTGCCGGCCTAGGTTGACGGTGGGGCAGCTTGAAGCATGTTTTTGTTTTCAACCTCCTCCTTTGTGCAGGCAGCAAGGGTGATGGCCGATCGGGCGAGAAACAGAGGCCGAGGCGGGTAGCTGCTTTTTTAGGCTGACTCTTATAATTTTACTTTGTGACGGAGGCTGTCGAAATTTTACTTTGTGAGACATCGGTTGAGTAGCTGTTTCTTGAGGCCGACTCTTATAATTTTTACTCCCCTAACGGTTTGAGAGATCGGCTAGGTTTGGTTAACTCCTCGAAATGAGGAATTAATGAATAGGTTAGAGATGCTCTTAGAATAGTTAGATACGATGTGCCTATGTTGTGTGTGTGCATCTGTGTTGTGCGAGTGTGTGCGCACGTGCGTCATCGGCAATCCCCGCTTTGTCGTACCTGCACCGTGTACTTGCATCGTCGCAAGTTCCAAGTCTTCTCCTGTTGCTTGGCGCGCGCCAACTGCTCGACGAAATGCGCGGCCCAGTTAAAAATTGGGAAAGAAGAAGAAGATTGCCACCTGGGCAATGACCAATCAAAAGCATGCAAGTCAACACCAAACCTGTGCCAAGTCGGCACCAAAACTACTTCTGAAGAAATTGCCACCTGGGCTTCCTTGCTCGCTTTCCGCTGGCTGGAGCAGGGGAGGGCGACCCGTCGTCCCCAGGCCGCTGCGCCCGTGCCACCGCCCTTACTGTCGGCCTTGGTTGACGGTGGGGCAGCTCGAACCATGTTTTTTTTTCAACCTCCTCCTTGGTGCAGGCAGCAGGGTGATGGCCGGTCGGGCGAGAGAGAGGGGGGCTGAGGCGAGTAGCTGCTTTTTGAGGCTGACTCTTATAATTTTATTTTGTGAGGAAGGTTGTCAAAATTTTACTTTGTGAGACACCGGTTGAGTAGCTGCTTCTTGAGGCCGACTCTTATAATTTTTATTCTAATGGTTTGAGAGATCGCCTAGGTTTGGTTAACTCCTCGAAATAAGGAATTAATGGATAGGTTAGAGATGCTCTTAGAAGAGTTAGGTACGATGAGTCTATGTTGTGCGTGTGCATATGTGATGTGCGAGTGTGTGCGCGCGTGCGTCATCGGCAAGCCTCGTTGTGCTGCACCTCCCCGGCCGCCTGCACCGTGTACTTGCACCGCCGCAAGTTTCAAGTCTTTTCCTGTTGCTTGGCGCGTGCCAACTGCTCGACGAAATGCACGTCCCAGTTAAAAATTAGGAAAGAAGAAGAAGATTGCCACCTAGGCAACGACCAGTCGTTAAAAATTGGGAAAGAAGAAGAAGATTGCCACCTGGGCAACGCCCAGTCAAAAGCATGCAAGTCAACACAAAACCCATGCCAAGTCAGCACCAAAACTACTTCTGAAGAAATTGCCACCTGGGCTTCCTTGCTCGCTTGCCGCCGGCTGGAGTAGGGGAGGGCGACCCGTCGTCCCCAGGCCGTTGCGCCCGTGCGACCGCCCTTGCTGCCGGCCTTGGTTGACGGTGGGGCGGCTTGAAGCATGTTTTTGTTTTCAACCTCCTCCTTGGTGCAGGCAGCAAGGGTGATGGCCGATCGGACAAGAGAGAGAGGCTGAGGTGAGTAGCTGCTTTTTTAGGCTGACTCTTATAATTTTACTTTGTGAGGGAGGCTGTCGAAATTTTACTTTGTGAGACATTGATTGAGTAGCTGCTTCTTGAGGCTGACTCTTATAATTTTTACTCCCCTAACGGTTTGAGAGATCGGCTAGGTTTGGTTAACTCCTCGAAATGAGGAATTAATGGATAGGTTAGAGATGCTCTTAGAATAGTTAGATACGATGTGCCTATGTTGTGTGCATCTGTGTTGTGCGAGTGTGTGCACGCGTGCGTCATCGGCAATCCCCGCTTTGTTGTAGCTCCCCGGCCGCCTGCACCGTGTACTTGCACCGTCGCAAGTTCCAAGTCTTCTCCTGTTGCTTGGCGCGCGCCAACTGCTCGACGAAATGCGCGGCCCAGTTAAAAATTGGAAAAAAGGAAGAAGATTGCCACCTGGGCAACGACCAGTCAAAAGCATGCAAGTCAACACCAAACCCGTGCCAAGTCGGCACCAAAACTACTTCTGAAGAAATTGGCACCTGGGCTTCCTTGCTCGCTTTCCGCCGGCTGGAGCAGGGGAGGCCGACCCGTCGTTCCCAGGCCGTTGCGCCCGTGCCACCGTCCTTGCTGCCGGCCTTGGTTGACGGCGGGGCAGCTCGAAGCATGTTTTTTTTTCAACCTCCTCCTTGGTGCGAGAGAGAGAAAGGCTGAGGCGAGTAGCTGCTTTTTGAGGCTAACTCTTATAATTTTACTTCGTGAGGGAGGCTGCCGAAATTTTACTTTGTGAGACACCAGTTGAGTAGCTGCTTCTTGAGGCTGACTCTTATAATTTTTACTCCTCTAACGGTTTGAGAGATCGGCTAGGTTTGGTTAACTCCTCGAAATAAGGAATTAATGAATAGGTTAGAGATGCTCTTAGAATAGTTAAGTACGATGAGTCTATGTTGTGCGTGTGCATATCTGATGTGCGAGTGTGTGCGCGCGTGCATCATCGGCAATCCTCGCTGTGCTGCAGCTCCCCGGCCGCCTGCACCGTGTACTTGCACCACCGCAAGTTCCAAGTCTTCTCCTGTTGCTTGGCGCGTGCCAACTGCTCGACGAAATGTGTGTCCCAGTTAAAAATTGGGAAAGAAGAAGAAGATTGCCACCTGGGCAACGACCAGTCAAAAGCATGCAAGTCAACACAAAACCCGTGCCAAGTCAGCACCAAAACTACTTCTGAAGAAATTGCCACCTGGGCTTCCTTGCTCGCTTGCCGCCGGCTGGAGCAGGGGAGGGTGACCCGTCGTCCCCAGGTCGCTGCGCCTGTGCCACCGCCCTTGCTGTCGGCCTTGGTTGACGGTGGGGCAGCTCGAAGCATGTTTTTTCCCAACCTCCTCCTTGGTGCGGGCGGCAAGGGTGATGGCCGGTCGGGTGAGAGAGAGAGGCTGAGATGAGTAGCTGCTTTTTGAGGCTGACTCTTATAATTTTACTTTATGAGGAAGGCCGTCGAAATTTTACTTTGTGAGACACCGATTGAGTAGCTGCTTCTTGAGGCCGACTTTTATAATTTTTACTCTAACGGTTTGAGAGATCGGCTTGGTTTTGTTAACTCCTCGAAATAAGGAATTAATGGATAGGTTAGAGATGCTCTTAGAAGAGTTAGATGCGATGAGCCTATGTTGTGCGTGTGCATCTGTGTTGTGCGAGTGTGTGCGCGCATGCGTCATCGCCAATCCTCGCCGTGCCGCAGCTCCCCGGGCGCCTGCACCGTGTACTTGCACCGCCGCAAGTTCCAAGTCTTCTCCTGTTGCTTGGCGGGCGCCAACTACTCGACGAAATGCGTGGCCCAGTTAAAAATTGGGAAAGAAGAAGATTGCCACCTGGGCAACGACCGATCAAAAGAATGCAAGTCAACACCAAAGTCGTGCCAAGTCAGCACCAAAACTACTTCTGAAGAAATTACCATCTGGGCTTCCTTGCTCGCTTGCCGCCGGCTGGAGCAGGGGAGGGCGACCCGTCGTCCTCAGGCCGCTGTGCCTGTGCCACCGCCCTTGCTGCCGGCCTTGGTTGACGGTGGGGCGGCTCGAAGCATGTTTTTTTCCCAACCTCCTCCTTGGTGCAGGCAGCAAGGGTGATGGCTGATCGAGAGAGAGAGAGAGGGGCTGAGGCGAGTAGCTACTTTTTGAGGCTGACTCTTATAATTTTATTTTGTGAGGGAGGCTGTCGAAATTTTACTTTGTGAAACACCGGTTGAGTAGCTACTTCTTGAGGCCGACTCTTATAATCTTTACTCCTCTAACGGTTTGAGATATCGGCTAGGTTTGGTTAACTCCGAGGAATTAATGGATAGGTTAGAGATGCTTTTAGAAGAGTTAGATACAATGAGCCAAAAACGACAACCTACAGTTTTGAAAAATATAAACGATAACCTACTTGTTAGTAGGCCTTATGAAATCCTATCCATATAAGTTGAGTTGGAGAAAGAAAATCTTGGGGTGATGCGAGCGGTTGGACGTTGGAAGAAAGAAAAACTTGGGATGAACCACTGAATCTCATCAGTTGGAAGAAAGAAGCCCGACACACCTGAACTGACCTGATCGACAGAGCTGCTTGGGGAGCATTCCTCTACAAGCGAAGATTTGAACATGACAAACCTAGCTATATTATACTGTACCACTGAATTTATACTACTTGGAAAAGGAAACAACGGTACATAGCCGGTGAACACCAAAGTGGAGAGAATTGCTAAAAACAACAAATAATATTCAAACATAAAAAGGGATATACATTTTTCTAGCATCATTAAACAGTTGCACAGAGTAAACTAAACAGGGTGGCAATTCGAACTACACAAACAGTCATTTTACGGCACTTGCAAAAATTAAAAAGAAAGAAATATCCTATTGTTTTCATCGTCACACAAGTCTGCATGAATTCTCTGCCTACTGTTTCGTGAGGTCTGCAGGTAAGTGGCGCAATCTTGCTCCAAGAATAGCCTGGAGCAAAATTGTAAACCAACCAAGAAGAACCTCATGTCCTTACTCTCGCGCCTTATTACTCTTCTTTCTTCCCTTTCTTCGGCACGGGCTTTTGGTACATCGCTATCTGACCCAAGATCGTACCGTTTGTTACGATGCCGATTACAGAGCCCATAAGTACTTTTCAGGAGTCAAGGAGGGTCCAGAGGAGTACAGCAAAGGGAGAACAAATACTGCATCAAATAGACATATCCCAATCATAGTGTATGTATGTGTCACTGAAACTAGTACCATATTCTTTCAATAACCCACAACATCTATGCATTTTCCAAATCAACTTAAACTAACAGGACTTTGAATGAACAGATCAGCAACCTAACTCAATAGGTTCACTAACAACTTTTATTGGACTAGAGCTGGACTGATCATGCACGGGGGAAATAGGGCATATTGCTAATAATGTACATACCACTACACGATACAGCAGTTTAGCTTGTCAAGAAGCAAATCAGAAACAGCTACATACAAACAGTCGGTTTAGTAATGAACTATAATCAGAATCAAAGGATACCACTTAACGGAGTCTTCTCCTGGATGCTGGTAAAAACTCTTACTGCAACAGAAAGGGGCATTAAGAATTAGCATCACATATGAGTAAAACTTGATGAACAAAACCAATATTTACCTAAACTAAAGGTCAAAAGTACTTTGCCAAATAAGAATATGAACTGATTCAAGTCATCAACCATATTCTTTGTAGTATAATGTATTAAAGATTAACAGTGCTAATACTGTTTAGTTTTAGACAGTAACAGCAGACTGAGAAGGGAATGCAAGTCAATAAAATGAAGTCTTGAAAATTTATTGTTAACTATTCCAACTCACCGAGGGAACCAGCGAAGTTCATGAAAGAAGTCAGGAAGCTCAGCTCGCCAGTGCTCTTATTCTGCATAACACCAACAACCAGTCTATATTCAAACTCATCTCTTAAGATAAAAAAAAGGTTCTGCAACAGTGCTACTAAAAGAATGTTACAGTAAAGTGCTAGTTAGCTACATACGGTGATCCCTTTATCAATTGATGAAAAGAACTTGCTACAAAAATATTGAACAATCATATAGCTAGGTGTAGCAAGATGTAACAGAAAATAAAGGCCGTACTGTGAAATTTTTCCATATCTGTGGTACTCTAGCACAAAAGAAGATGGCATGCTGTGAAGCCTGCAAAACGCACAAGTCCCAGAATCAGAAGACGAGATCATACAGAACTTTTCGAGTGTACACAAAATAAAAGACCACTTGTTACCTACATAAAGGATTTCAAAAAGACCTGGATCAATTTTTCCAGCCAAAACAGTCGGAGCTAGGCCACAATATCTAAACAACCATTGTTTAGGGAAAGCAGGTAAAATAAATACGAAATCAGCAGTGTTACTGAAACTGAGTGATTTCTCAACATTTCCCATTTGTATTTCCATACTGTTGCTGATGGTACCTAAGAAAAACTAAAATAGATCCCTGGAGAAAAAAGGATACAGCAAAGCTTTCATCCATGTTTTGCTTCCCATTGGTGGCGAGTAATAGTAAATGATTCCAATCAAGATAATTGCTACAAGCGAAACAGATGTAGGTTAAAAAGATTGGCGAATAGTTTCTATGCAGCTTTATAAATAGAAAAGAGAGTAGTGCTACTTCACCCACTGTCCATTTATGACATTAGGTCAAAGACAAACCTTGGATCAGCAGAAAAGCTAGCTCTCCATAAGCTGAAAAGGGCAGTCCTTTATGAATACAATATGCCAGAGCAATTGTGTAGCCAATGAGCTCAAGCTCAAAGGAGGCTACACTAAGTCCTCTAACACTTCCATGCTTCAAAATCTTTAGTATCTGCAATAAAAATAGTTCAGCCAAAGAACATCGAAAGAGAAGGCTGTCTACGCTACAACAAAGCAAATTTACATAAATGATCAATAGAAAAAAAAACTTGTGATTGAAATCTTATTGCACTTATACATACAATTTCCTGAAACAGCCAGGTGCAGATTCATTCAGTATGAAGACATGGATGTTATTCTATAGGATATATTTGTTTACAACATGTTATCTTAAATCACCTCTCTTATGAAGACCACAACTCATGTTATCGTGTTCATCTTCGCAACAGGTTGAAGATTGACTAACGAATCATTATATGAGCCTCATAATTCCACAGGCTTCTATATACTGAAATCCTCATTTTAAGATTGACTACCTTTAAACTTATGCAAATATAGCTGAGCATGTCGCACCAACTACATCAGCAGTTCAGCACCATACACTAAACGCTATAAGATCATCTCGATCACTACACATCTTGACATGATACTCAAAAAGTAAAACATTGCTAGATACTATACTGTGTGATTATCTGCAACACTTGGTTGATTAAATAAGCACACAAAAATCTGTCAGGCAGGTTACTACCAGTCTACAATCATCCATCTGAAGCGCAACAAAGCCTGCAACCCTTTCTGATATTGTAATAATCCATGTTGTGTGTGTACTCATAAACCCTTTCTGAAGCGCAACAAAGCCTGCAACCCTTTCTGATATTGTAATAATCCATGTTGTGTGTGTACTCATAAACCCTTTCTGAAGCACAACAAAGCCTGCAACCCTTTCTGATTAGCAAACTCTCACACTGAACTTCTGCAATACTCATAAACTAAAAATACATTTTGTTGACCCCCTCAAGGCAAGGTTTGGTGGCCGATCTTTGGCATTGCAAGGGTTGAGGACACTAGGTCAATGAAACAACAAGAATCGTGCCAAACTACAACAAAAATGGCAAACAACACCTCAGACCTGCCTAACCTTTTAATTCATTTCCAAAATTAAGCATGACAACACAACACAAAACAGCAAGCTACCTGCCATGGGAAGATGTAAACGCCCCCACGACTAAAACTAGTTTCTAATTTATGACACTAGATACAGGCACCTGAGGGAGCTTGATGAAAGTAGATCCAGCAATGATGAAGTATCCAAGGACTGTTGACAAGAATGGTAGCAGGGAGTCCATGGAAGGGATCTTAGCGTCCAGCGATGCTGACCAGATGTACCCTACATCCGTACTGAAGATTTTCAGTGGTGTCCCACTGGCTGATCTTCTTCCATTGCTCATCTCCAGGGTCGCCAAAGTTTGAAAACCTGGCGGCAATTGGGTTCCTTTTGAAGGCTTCCTCACGCAGCAAGCCATCAAGGATGAAGGTTCCCTTGACAGTTTTAGGATGAGAACTGTGGGGGCTGTAGAGCATGTTTTTCTATCAACTGGCCAGGATTGGAATGCACCATTGGTGGTGACAGAGCAGAGCATGGGGCGGCCAGGAATCATGCTCGCTAATCAATTTCTAGATTCAAGCAAGCGGCTGTTTAGTGAGACCTGCAAATGCCTCAGGGAGTGGAGGATTATATTTCTCATGGGCTAGAGAGAATTTGCAACAACCCCAACCTACACACTAACAATCACAAGGATCACACAACCATGGAGCAAACAAACAAAGAATTCCACCGGTGGCTTCTCGCTCCGTTGGTTTTATGCACAATCTAGCACAGGGGCCTTGCCATGCCGTGCCAAGGATTCAACAAGGCCAGGCTACCAAACAAACAGCCCTTTATTTATGCGCAATTTCGCACGCCATGCTCACGTAAAGAACCTGACATCCTCTCACACACACACCACCACCAAACGAAACAAAACAGCCACACGGAACGCGCTTCTTTGGATTCATATGGCACCAAGAAATGCTGTAATCTTGAGAAATCACCAAGAAAGTTCAGGCAAGAAGGGAACGAACCTGCGGGAGCTTGACGGTGGTGGAGGCGGCCACGATGCAGTAGCCGAGGAGCTTGGAGACGAGCGGGAGCAGGCAGTCTTTCTCCGGGATCTTGGCGTCCGACAGCGCCGAGAGGACGCAGCCGAAGTTCATGCCCAGGATCTCCAGCTCCATCGTCTCCAGATTCGCCAATCTCCAAATCCAATCTACGGCCAGTAATCATCCAGTACAAAGATCAGAAGAAAACAAGGCAGAGGGTGCTTCGGTCAGGAGGGAGAGGGGGGGTGAGGGAGGAGGCAGGAGAGGGGTGAGGGTCGCAGACCTGCTCCGGATGGGCTCCCGGCTGAAGGTGCAGAGAAGAGAGGGGAGGGTGGCTGCAGCGGACCGAGGGGAGGGCAGCGCGCCGACGAAGGGCCGGCCGGAGGGGCGACGAGGCACCGGTGACGCTAGTTCTGGCGGCGGCGGCTCTTCCCTTGGTCTTCTCCGGCGACGGCTCTTCTTCCCCCTTGGATTGCTGCTCCGTGTGCCGGTGCCGTGGCCGCGCAGGATAGGGGGGAGGGAGAGTTGGCGTGCAGGGGAGAGGAACAGCGATGCCCCCGGAAATATTCTGAACTGGGCCGAGGGGCCGAGAGTGGCGGCCCGAGGATGGTTGCGTGGTGGGCTGGGCTGCGCCGAGGACCAGATATTAGATCCCGTCGGATGGGTCTGCCATGAGGTGGAATCTTTTTTTTAAGACGGAGGCGTTCAACGTTCCTTCAAAAGCCTCACAATGATCAACGCCACTTGACGCGCTTTCAAATGTCGTCATGTGTCGCGCTTTGGGCGCTTCCTTCAGATTTTTTTCATACATTTTCGGCTTTTAAAACGGGTTTTTTGGGGGTTTTTCTTTTAGGTTTTTCAAAAAAAATTGCACGGAAAAATACGGTTTTTTTGCTTTCACGAGAGGTACGATTTTGCTTTTGCGAGAGGCACAACCATGCCTCTCGAAAAACGAAACAAAAACATGTTTTCTTTTTTTTCTTTCACGAGAGGCACGGTTTTGCTTTCGCGAGAAGCACGACCGTGCCTCTCGAAAATGGAAAAAACAATTTTTCTATTGTTTTTTTCCTTCTGCGAGAGGCACGGTTGTGCTTTCGCGACGTATCACTCGGAAACAAAAAAAGATGTGTTTTCTGTTTTATTTCTTCCACGAGTGTCTCTCATAAACGGAAAAAACATGTTTTTGGAAACGAATTGAGTGTCTAACAGAAAATATGTTCTTGCTTTCAAAAAATGTCCATGTTTTCAAACTAAGTTCCTATTTTCCAAAAAATATTCAAGTTTTACAAAAATTATATAGAAATTTCCTGTTCAAAACTGAAAAACCCAACTAAAAACCAGATGCTACAGTACCGAATACTACATCAGATGTAATCGCTATAGTAGCTTTTTTTAGGGGTATCGCTATAGTAGCTTGAAATTGCTACAGCACCCGCTGCTACATGGGCCAGTCCAATATGAAGCGCCATGTGCATCACACTACTATTGGACGTTGTGAGGGCCATAGGCGACACATCGCGAGTAATCCAAATGAGAGATAGTTCGAAAATAGAGGGGTCGCTCCAGGGCCACATTTCCCCATGGTCTGCATCCTGACGATAGGCTCGCCTGGCCATTTTTTTGTCGCCAAGTAGTGATACGGAGATCGTGGCACCAAGAGCAAAGCTTGTCAATGACGATGTCAATGCGTTGTCGGTCCCGCGGTCTTCATAGCTACATGAACACAACCATTTATATGTAATATCCGTTGGATGCTTGAAGATTTAGCCCTCCGTCAATGCTTTATTGCATGATGTCCATAATGCCTAGGCGAGCGCCACAAAACTGAACCATGTCAACCTCCTGGCCTTGCATATCGTACCCTAGACAAGATGATGGAACTAACGGAAACCACGGGGTTCCAGGAACAACATGCGGCCTCCCTAATCACACTCCATGCAAAACTTGCTATAATACATTGAAAGAGGATGCGATCACAGTTCTTTTTTCTCCGAGAGGCCATATCTGGATTATATTAGCAAGGAAAACAATACAACATTATGGAAACATCCATACACGGGACACCTATCCCAAATTACAGAAACCACCCTAGGCAAAGAAGATATTGAAAAAAGTCCCTAGGAAGTTCCTGTCACATAGGTAAAGTGACAAAAAGTAAAAGAGTAAAAAGAACAATTGTAGAAGACTTTCTGTATTAATGGAAAATAGACCTGGTGGCCATAAGTTCACTAGTGGCATCTCTATCGAAAGCATAAAAATGGTGTGATAGACAAATTACTGTTGAGCAATTGACAAAATTGTGCATAGTTCTAATTATGATCATTCATGGCATAATCCCACGTAAGCATTACGTCTGTGATATGTAGACCGTTAATCTTGAGCGATAATGATCATATGCTTTGGCCCGGGAGGAATCTTGAGATCATAGGGGGTCTTGGATTATCACACCATATGTTGATGAAGTCCAAGAGCATCTTAGGATCTACCAAAAGTGGAACTGAAGTTTCCTATTTCAACAAGTTCTTCAGAATCATCAAGGTTCCCACAAAAGAGAATGAGATAACTCCCTATGAATAATGGGACATGAGAAGAAATACACTCTCTTACTTACACACTTGGGGTTGTTTAGCGAAAGTCAATGTGTCGAGCCCCAGAAAGCATAAGCTTGGACCAAAGCGTTGGCTATAGATTTCTAGTGGTGAAGTCTGAGGTACTTGAGTTGAAGGTCAGTACGATTATGGAGTCTAAAAATGGTACATCCTTTGAGGATATTTTCCTATGAGAGATATGAAAATCACTTCTAAACAGGAATCTGAGGAGACTCCCAAGCATGCCATTCCTATGGAATATTATGAACGAGCACATGATGAAAATCATGTGGTGGATGATGAGGAAGCTCCTGGTAGGGGCAAGATCAGAGGACTACAAAGCCCTTTGGTAATGATTTTCTTGTGTACCTCGTCGATGATATTCTCACTTCTATTCTAGAAGCTTAGGCATCTCCGAATGCGGACTACTGGAATGATGTGGTCCATAGCTAGATGGATTCCGTCATGGTTAGCGGGACATGGGAAAACACTGAATGTCCCTATGGTTGCAAACCATTGGGATGTAAGTGGTTGTTCAAATAGAAACTTAGGCCTGATGGTATGATAGAAAAGTACAAGGCTAGACTTGTGGCCAAGGGTTATACCCAGAAAGAAGAAGGAGATTTCTTTGATAGTTATTTACCTATCGCCGGGCTGACCATCATTTGAGTTTTACTTTTGTTGTGTAACGCCCTCGATGCGGCTATATCTCCGACGTGTCGAAGCATGACTTAGAGGCATAACCACATTCAAAGCAATGTCGCAAGTGAGGTAATCTTCGCAAACAACCCATGTAATACAATAAGGGAAAAGATACATAGTTGGCTTACACTCGCCATGTCACACCAATACATAAATAACATTACATTCATCCAAATACACTCAAGGTCCCACTACGGAACCAAAATGAAGATAAACCCCAAAAGCAACATAGTCCCCGATCGCCCCAACTGGGCACCACTACTGATCATCTGGGAAAGACACATAGTAACGACGAGGGTCTTCATCAAACTCCCACTTGAGCTCGATCATATCATCTGGAGCGGTATCATCGGTCCGTGCATCTGGTTTTGGAAGTAATCTGTGAGTCATGGGGACTCAGCAATCTCACACCCTCGCGATCAAGACTATTTAAGCTTATAGGTAAGGTAAAGGTATGATGTGGAGCTGCAGCAAGCGACTAGCATATATGGTGGCTAACATACGCAAATGAGAGCGAGAAGAGAAGGCAAAAGCACGGTCGAACAACTATGATCAAGAAGTGATCCTAGAATAACCTACGTCAAGCATTACTCCAACACCGTGTTCACTTCCCGGACTCCGCCGAGAAGAGGCCATCACGGTTACACACACGGTTGGTGCATTTTAGTTAAGTTAAGTTTCAGGTTATCTACAACCGGACATTAACAAATTCCCATCTGCCCATAACCGCAGGCACGGCTTTCGAAAGATCATATCCCTGGAGGGGAGTCCCAACTTAGCCCATCACAAGCTCTCACGGTCAACGAAGGATATTCCTTCTCCCAAGACAATCCGATCAGACTCGGCATCCCGGTTACAAGACATCCTCGACAATGGTAAAACAAGTCCAGCAAGACCACTCGCTGTGCCGACACATCCCGATAGGAGCTGCACATATCTCGTTATCAGGGCACACCGGATAAGCTAAGCGTACAGAAGCCAACGTAACCCAAGTTGCCAAGGGACGGCCCCGCACGGTGCTCTGGGTTGGACAACACTCAGAGGAGCACTGGCCCGGGGGTTTAATAAAGATGACCCTTGGGCTCCGGAAACCCAAGGGAAAAAGAGGCTAGGTGGCTAATGGTAAAACCAATGTTGGGCATTGCTGGAGGAGTTTTATTCAAGGCGAACTGTCAAGGAGTTCCCATTATAACCCAACCATGTAAGGAACGCAAAATCCGGGAACATAACACCGATATGACGAAAACTAGGGCGGCAAGAGTGGAACAAAACACCAGGCATAAGGCCGAGCCTTCCACCCTTTACCAAGTATATAAGTGCATTAAGATAAACAAGATAATATGATGATATACCAACAATAAACAAGTTCCAACAAGGAACGATCTCCAATCTTCACCTGCAACTAGCAACGCTATAAGAGGGGCTGAGCAAAGCGGTAACATAGCCAAACAACGGTTTGCTAGGACAAGGTGGGTTAGAGATTTGACATGGCAATGTGGGAGTCATGATAAGCAAGTGGTAGGTATCGTAGCATAGGCATAGCAAAAGAATGAGCATCTAGCAAGCAAAGATAGAAGTGATTTCGAGGGTATGGTCATCTTGCCTGCAAAGTTCTCGGAGTTGCCTTGATCCTCGTAAGCGTACTCAATGGGCTCCTCATACACATACTCGTGTCCCGGCTCTACCCAAGCAAGAACAACAAGCAAAAAGGAACACAATCAACCACGTGCAATGCTCAAGCAACATGATGCAAACATGGTATGATATGCGGGATGCGATATGTGATGCATATGCAAGATTTGGAAAGGAATGATTGAACCTGTCCTCAACTTGGAAAAACAAGAGTGCCACTGAAAAGAGGAGTTGATTTCGGTTGAAATCGATATAAAGATCACCGGAATCGGATGCACGGTTTGGAAATGGTAAGCAAAACAAATAAAGCACCGGTCTGTGATTAACAGCAAGTAGCCATCTAAATGCATCAAGATAAATGAGCTACTGCACCCAACCATGGCAACAAAATACATGGAAGGGATCCACTCATGATGCTTGACAAAAGATGAACACTGAGCTACGGCTAATTCACTCAATAACAGGTTCAAACAAGCATGGAAAAAGTGCAAAAGATAACAGGTTTCAGACTTAGTGAAATTAACAGCATGTCCGAATTTATCATCAGGAAGCAATGTTTAGAGCACGTTAACTACATGCTACAGGAACATAACATGGCAAAGTAAGGCATGGCATGAAGCTACTCAAAGCATACAACAAAAGTCCCTTAGTGACCATAAGCTAAAAGGGATCAGAAAATACAATCGCAAGCATGTGAACATAGCAAAAACATAAACAGATTCAGACTTAGTGAAAAACTGGAGCATGGCAAAACAGATAACGAGTAGGCATGTTTACGAGCTCGATGCACTCACTACGAGGCATTGCATGACAAACTAAGCATACACCCAGCAAGTAGGCATGACATAGAAGCTAGACATAGCAAGAACAACATCATAGCATGCACGGATCAACTATAACAAGCTCGGCAAAATTGCTAAACATGTTAACAATCTGCCAGGAACATTTTATAGCAAAAGTAGAGCTCGATTGACTCAAGCTAGGGTGCTCCATAATTGCAAACAAAGACATGGATGGATAGAGTACAACATTATCTACAAAACATCCTTACTGATCATGCCCAAAAGAGGCACGGATCACTAGGAAACAACATGAACATGTGGCATAAAAATAATGGCAGGGCAAGGACTTGGTGAAATTCTAAGTCCCTGAAATCAGCATCATTGAGTAAGCTACTTTGCATGCTTGTGCTAGTCACCACGAAGATCACAAAAATACATGGCATACACCCCTGTAAAGATGGCATGGCATTCTTCAAAACACATGTAGAGCTCAGGATCATAGCATGCACACATTAATCATGGAAAAAATGACAAAAGTGCATTTGCTGAAACAGATCTGAAACTATCATCACATAGCCCTCTTCCAACAGCATTTCAGGCATCAAGATGAGCTCAACTTAAAATGATGCAATGAGATGAAATGATGTACTCGTCGAGACGAACATTTTGATATGCTACACGCACAAATCGGAGCCACGATGAGGAAGTTATGGCATGTCAAAGTATGCAAAAAGTTAGGGTTTCGGGGAGGGTTTTGGGGGGGGGGGGGGTCAACCGAGATGAACTGGATCCAGATCTGCATGCAGTACGAGGTTGATCTTGAGCTCGCCAGAACAGTGTTCGTCGCCGGAGATCGAGGGAGAGGGCGAGGCCGGCCGGGTCGGTGCGGGGCGGCGCCCGAGAGGGAGATGGCGGCGTCGGGCGGAGGAGGGCGCAACGACCCCGGGCGGAGGAGGGCGCAACGACCCCGGGCGGTGCGCGGCAGATGCGGCAGTGCGCCGGCGAGGAGAGGCGGCCGGCGGGCTGCTCCGGTCGGTGCGTGGCCTGCGGCGGCGGCGGCGTGGAAGGTGGAGGCGGCGCGCGAGGGAGAAGCGGGGGCACGCGGCTCGGTTCGGAGAGGGCTCCGCGCGGGCTCGGCAGGCCTCGGGTGGCGCGGCGATGTGGGCACCGGGCGGGACGAATCAGGTGGTGCCACGTGGCGGTGGCGGGGCGGAGTGGACGTGTCCGGCTGGACGGAAATTTGTCCGGCGACGCGTGGAGAGGGAGGGGACTAGGGTTTGCCCGAAATTTTTGCGGAGTGGCCTTTATATAGAGGTAGAGGGAGATGGGAGACTCCAAATGAGGTGCAGTTTGCGGCCACGCGATCGTGATCGAACGGCCTAGGTGATGGAGGAGGTTTAGGTGGATTTTGGGCCACTTTGGAGGGGTGTTGGGCTGCAACACACACGAGGCCTTTTCGGTCCCTCGGTTAACCGTTGGAGTAACAAGCGAAATCCAAATGGCACGAAACTTGACAGGCGGTCTACCGGTAGTAAACCAAGGCCACATGACAAGTCTCGGTCCAATCCAAAAATGTTTAACACCCGCACACGAAAAGAGGTAGAAAGGGACACCGGAGGACATAGGAGCGCCGGAATGCAAAACGGACAACGAGGAAAATGCTCGGATGCATAAGACGAACACGTATGCAAATGCAATGCACATGATAACATGATATGAGATGCATGACAAAGACAAAACACACGGAGACAAAAACCCGACAACGAGGAAATAAAATAACTTAGTGCCGAAAATGGCAAGAGTTGGAATATAAATAAGGTAGGTTACATCCGGGGTGTTACAACACTCCACCACTATGAAAGGATCTCGTCCCGAGATCTAGGACTGGAAAAACTTCGGGTACTCAGAACGGAGGTGATCCTCGCGTTCCCAGGTGGCTTCACGGTCGGAATGATGTGACCACTTGACTTTGAGGAATTTGATAGACTTGTTGCGAGTCTTGCGCTCAGTTTCTTCAAGAATAGCAACTAGGTGCTCATGATAAGACAAGTCTTCTTGGAGATCAATGTCTTTGAAGTTGACGATGCGGTCAGGAGTCTTGAAGCACTTGAGGAGTTGAGACATGTGAAACACGTCGTGCACGTTTGCAAAGTTGGAGGGAAGCTCAAGTTGATAGGCGAGATCGCCTCTCTTGCTGACGATCTTGAAAGGACCCACGTATCTAGGGGCAAGCTTCCCTTTGATACCGAAGCGCCGAGTACCTTTCATAGGAGAGACGCGGAGGTAGACATGGTCTCCGATCTCGAAAGCTAAGTCATGATGCTTGCTATCATAGTAACTCTTCTGGTGCGATTGCGCGGCTTTGAGATTATCATGAATGACTTTGCACATCTCTTCTGCCTCTGTGATCAAGTCATTACCAAGAAGTTGACGTTCACCAGTCTCTGACCAGTTAAGAGGAGTACGACACTTCCTGCCATAGAGAATTTCAAATGGGGCCTTGCCCGAACTCGCTTGAAAGCTGTTGTTGTAGGAGAACTCGGCATATGGAAGACAATCTTCCCACTTCATACCGAAAGAGATGACGCAAGCCCTGAGCATATCTTCAAGAATCTGATTTACTCGCCCGACTTGGCCACTAGTTTGAGGATGAAAAGTTGTGCTGAAGCGAATGTTGGTGCCCATGGCCTTCTGAAAAGAATCCCAGAACTTGGAGGTGAAGATGCTGCCA
Organism: Triticum aestivum; assembly: GCF_018294505.1. Lineage (NCBI taxonomy): Eukaryota > Viridiplantae > Streptophyta > Magnoliopsida > Poales > Poaceae > Triticum > Triticum aestivum. The sequence continues at coordinate 598,928,241 of NC_057809.1, forward strand.
CGATCTAAAGAAATCAACTGTGGAATGCCGTGCAGAGAGACAATCCGGGTGGTATAAAGCTCTGCCAACTGAGCTGCTGTGATAGATTCTTTGATAGGAAGGAAATGAGCCACTTTAGTGAGTTTGTTGATGACAACGAAGATAGCATCATTTCCACACTTGGACTTTGGAAATCCAGTCACGAAGTCTATCTCAACATGGTCAAACTTCCATTCTAGAATTGCAAGAGGTTGGAGGAGACCAGCTGGCCGTTGGGGTTCTGCTTTCACTCTTCTGCAGACATCACATTCATTCACGAACTGAGCGATTTCGCGCTTCATTCGAGTCCACCAATACGACTGCTTGAGGTCATGGTACATCTTTGTACTTCCAGGGTGGATAGAGAGGAGTGAATTGTGAGCCTCGTTCATAATGACTTTACGAAGATCACCTTTAGGCACAACAATGCGATCCTCGAAGAATAGAGTATCCTTGTCATCAAGATGATAGCACTTGTACTTGGGTTGACTCTTGGCAACCCCAATCTTCACCTTCTTCACCATGGCATCAAGAAGTTGAGCCTCGCGAATCTGATCTTCCAAAGTAGGAGAGACTTGGAGGTTGGCGAGGAAACCTTGAGGAACTACTTGCAGATTGAGTTTGGGGAAAGCTTCACAAAGCTCGGGTTGGTAAGGCTTGATAATCAAACTGTTGCAGTAAGCCTTCCTGCTCAATGCGTCAGCAATTACATTGGCCTTGCATGGAGTATATTCAATACTCAGATTATACTCTTGAATCATTTCGACCCAACGAGTCTGCCTGAGGTTGAGGTTTGGCTGAGTGAAGATGTACTTGAGACTCTTATGATCAGTGAAGATGTCCACTTTTCTTCCCAATAAGAGATGTCTCCAAGTTAAAAGAGCATGCACAACTGCCGCCAACTCGAGGTCGTGAGTGGGGTAGTTCTTTTCATTGGGCTTCAACTGGCGAGAAGTATAGGACACAACTTTCTTCTCTTGCATCAACACTACACCAAGACCTTGAAGGGAAGCATCACAGAAGACCTCATACGGTTTGGATTCATCAGGAGGAGTCAGAACTGGAGCAGTGACTAACTTCTCTTTCAGGGTGTTGAAAGAGATGTCACATTCAGGCGACCAGACGTACTTCACATGCTTTTGGAGAAGGTTGGAAAGAGGCTTCGCGATCTTAGAGAAGTTCTCAACGAACCTTCGACAATATCTTGCGAGACCAAGGAAGTTGCGGAGTTGCTTCACGTTCTAAGGTGGTTCCGAATTCACAATTGCAGACACCTTCTCAGGATTAACCGCTATGCCCTTGGCGGAGATGATATGTCCAAGGTAGAGAACCTCATCGATCCAAAAATCACACTTTGAAAACTTGGCATAGAACTGATGTTCTCTGAGCTTATCCAGCACCAAACGCAAGTGCTTGGCATGATCTTCCTTGTTCTTGGAAAAGACCAAAATGTCATCGAGGTAGACCAAGACGAAGTCATTTGTGTAGGCGTTGAAGATGAAATTCATCATGCGAGAGAATGTTGGCGGAGCACTGACAAGGCCGAAAGACATGACAGTGTATTCATATGAACCATAGCTTGTTCTGAATGCTGTCTTGGGGATATCTTCTTCACGAATGCGAATCTGGTGATAGCCCATACGGAGATCAAGCTTGGAGAATACTTGAGCACCTTTGAGTTGTTCAAACAACTCATTGATGTTGGGAAGTGGGTACTTGTTCTTTATAGTCTTCTTGTTCAATGGACGGTAGTCGACACAAAGTCGGTCCGTTCCATCCTTCTTCTTCACAAAAAGAACTCCACAACCCCACGGAGAAGAACTAGGTCGGATGAGACCCATTCGCTCTTGAATATCGAGTTGTTTATTCAGCTCCTTCAACTCTTCAGGTCCAAGCTTGTAAGGACGTTTGCAAACAGGTTCCGTGCTAGGCTCAAGATCGATGACGAATTCAACTGGCCGGTGCGGAGGCATTCCTGGAAGCTCTTCTAGAAAGACGTCTTGATATTCGCAAACAACTGGAATTTGAGAGATGACATCCAGCTCGCCCTTCTCATTGAGAGAAAACAGACGGATGGTATTATCATGAGCGGCAAAGACGATTACATCCTCAGACGAATGAGTCAATTGAATCTGCCTGGCAGCACAATCAAGCTGAGCCTTGTGCTTAGAAAGCCAGTCCATTCCGAGAATAAGATCAATATCCGAGTTACCAAGGACCATTGGAGAAGCCAGAAACTTGAAATCACCCATCATGATAGAAACATTCGGGACTATCGAGGTAGCCCTCATAGACTTAGCCGGAGAAACCACTCCCATAGGTTTACCCAACATTTGCGAAATGAAGTCATGCTTGGAAACAAATGATCTTGACATGAAACAATGCGATGCACCAGTATCAAAAAGGACTTTTGCAGGAGTAGAGTTAACTGGAAAGTTACCCATAATCACATCTGACGAGTCCTCTGCCTGAGCTGCGTTGAACAAGTTGACCTTGGCGTGCTTGGGATTATGCTTGACCACTGCATTGCTAGCAGATCTCACAGGAGGAGGAGGAGGAAGGTGCCTCTGATTGAAGCATTTGTTGGCATAGTGACCCTTCTGCTGACACTTGTTGCACGTGACCTCCGAGAGTGGACGGTGATACGGAGCACTTGATCTTGGAGCTTGAGACGAAGTCTTGTTCTGAAAGCCTGGGTTGGGTGGGTGGGAAGATCCATTGCCACCTTTGCTCTTCTGCTAATAAGGCTGACGAAACAAAGGAGGAGGCAGCCAATACTTTTGCTGCTTAGAAGCCACTTGGGTTGAGGAAGAAGGAGTAGCATCTCTGACTCGCTTCTTGGAAGCATCGCACTTGAGTTGAGCAGTCTCTTGCTTCATTGCCATATTGTAGAACTCATCGTACTTCTTCAGCTCAAAAAGGACGAGAGCTAGTTGGAGATCTTCTCTGAGGCCACCCCTGAACTGATAAATCATGCTCTTCTCACCAGGGACGTATTGCTTAGCAAAACGAGCGAGCCTCTGGGACAGAATGTTATACTGGTAAACAGACAAGCTGCCTTGCTTCAGGTTGCGGAATTCCTCATGCTTGCTCTCAACAACACTCTGAGGAATGTGATGAGCTTTGAAGTCTTGACAGAATTCATCCCAGGTAATCACACGGCCTCCTCTGGAATCTTTGTATTGCTGAAACCATTCTGCAGCTTGGTCTTTGAGTTGGAAGGAGGCAAACTTGACAAAGTCCTCAGGCCTGACGTTGCTGCACTCAAAATGCTTGCATATATCTGCGAGCCAATCATCAGCGTTTGAGGCCTCGACACAATTGCTGAAGGTCTTTGGCTGGTTAGCGAGGAACTGGTTGAGTGTAGCAAACTGATTCTGATTGTTGCCATGGCCATGATTCCCTTGGTTGCGCTCTTGTAGAATTTGCATGATCAGCTGCGTGTTTGCATTGGTAGCGGCCATCACAGCTTGCCATGCCTCCGGAGGTGGAGGTGGTGGTGGCGAATCCTGATTCTGATTCTGACCCTTAGCAGGAGCCATCTTGAAGAGGGTGACATCCGTTAGCATCTTGACAGACATATATTCAAGCTGAATCAAATGGATAGAAATTGCAACTTATAGTCTTCACATCCGAACAAAATGAACGAATGCATTCCAATTGAAATGGTTACACCTCCATAAATTGAGAAGCCACTTAGATAGAGGTAGAAGAATAAAACAACAAGGTACGGACAAGAACAAATACTTGGTGAGGATTACCCAATCACAAACCAAATATCCGCGGAAGAAGTACTAGAGCTACAAGAATTCCCACCTATGAAACTCCCGAACCTTTCCGGTTATGCAATCAGGTGTTGGGGATACAGGGGAAGCATAATATCTCACCCAAAGCTAGCAAATCCTACATCCAGCTGTATCCATCCTTCAACACATAACCAAGAAACCTTCGGAAATCATTTACCTCCACCTTCGAAAAGCATCCGTTATACGAGTTATGGCAATACTCCAAAACTCCTGCCCCAGTACTGGGTGGTGTCGAGGTTATCTCACCAACAACTGCATAAAAGATATTTTTGATGTCGGCGAAACTCAGGTATTCCAGAATTGCAACGATAAAATTGTGACGAAAACACCTCGGAGCTCAACTCCCTGGGACACTGCCATAACCCCTAAATGTCAGGAGGCACCAAGAACAATGTTCTCATCACAAAACCATCGGAACGATTCCAAGATACCCGCGTGATCCTAAAAAACTTTTTAGTGAAATTTGAGAAGAGAAGAGTCAAAACTCTACGCCAGGATGCCTCACCAGAGCGACGAAGGGACTGAGGAGTAAAAAGAGTTCCTAACTCTCCAATATATATAATCCTAATATGACTCAAAACATTTTTCTAGACTCAACAACGCCAACGATTCGATCAAGCAGGGGGCTCCTAAGGTCGGGGAAGGCTCTGATTACCAACTTGTAACGCCCTCGATGCGGCTATATCTCCCACATGTCCAAGCACGACTTAGAGGCATAACCACATTGAAAGCAATGTCGCAAGTGAGGTAATCTTCACAAACAACCCATGTAATACAATAAGGGAAAAGATACATAGTTGGCTTACACTCGCCATGTCACACAAATACATAAATAACATTACATTCATCCAAATACACTCAAGGTCCGACTACGGAACCAAAATGAAGATAAACCCCAAAAGCAACATAGTCCCCGATTGCCCCAACTGGACACCACTACTGATCATCTTGGAAAGACACATAGTAACGATGAGGGTCTTCATCGAACTCCCACTTGAGCTTGGTCATATCATCTGGAGCGGTATCATTGGTCCCTGCATCTGGTTTTGGAAGTAATCTGTGAGTCACGGGGACTCAGCAATCTCACACCCTCGCGATCAAGACTATTTAAGCTTATAGGTAAGGTAAAGGTATGATGTGGAGCTGCAGCAAGCGACTAGCATATATGGTGGCTAACATACGCAAATAAGAACGAGAAGAGAAGGCAAAAGCACGGTCGAACAACTATGATCAAGAAGTGATCCTAGAATTGTTGGAAATATGCCCTAGAGGCAATAATAAAATGATTATTATATTTCCTTGTTCATGATAATTGTCTATTATTCATGCTATAATTGTATTATCCGGAAATCGTAATACATGTGTGAATACATAGACCACAATGTGTCCCTAGTGAGCCTCTAGTTGACTAGCTCATTGATCAACAGATAGTCATGGTTTCCTGGCTATGGACATGGGGATGTCATTGATAACGGGATCACATCATTAGGAGAATGATGTGATGGACAAGACCCAAACCTAAGCATAGCACAAAGATCGTGTAGTTCGTTTGCTGTAGCTTTTCTAGATGTCAAGTATCATTTCCTTAGACCATGAGATTGTGCAACTCCTGGATACCGTAGGAGTGCCTTGGGTGTGCCAAACGTCATAACGTAACTGGGTGACTATAAAGGTACATTACAGGATCTCCGAAAGTGTCTGTTGGGTTGGCACGAATCGAGACTGGGATTTGTCACTCCGTATGACGGAGAGGTATCTCTAGGCCCACTCGGTAATGCATCATCATAATGAGCTCAATGTGATCAAGTGGTTGATCACAGGATCATGCATTACGATACGAGTAAAGTGACTTGTCGGTAACGAGACTGAACAAGGTATTGGGATACCGACGATCGAGTCTCGGGCAAGTAACGTACCGATTGACAAAGGGAATTGAGTACGGGATTGATTAGGTCCTCGACATCGTGGTTCATGCGATGAGATCATCGAGGAGCATGTGGGAGCCAACATGGGTATCCAGATCCCGCTGTTGGTTATTGACCAGAGAGTCGTCTCGGTCATGTCTGCTTGTCTCCCGAACCCGTAGGGTCTACACACTTAAGGTTCGGTGACGCTAGGGTTGTATAGATATGAGTATGCAGTAATCTGAAAGTTGTTCGGAGTCCCGGATGAGATCCTGGACGTCACGAGGAGTTCTGGAATTGTCCGGAGGTGAAGAATTATATACAGGAAGTGTAGTTTCGGCCATCGGGAAAGTTTCGGGGTCATCGGTATTGTACCGGGACCACCGGATGGGTCCCGGGGGTCCACCGGGTGGGGCCACCCATCCCGGAGGGCCCCATGGGCTGAAGTGGGGAGGGGAACCAGCCCATAGTGGGCTGGTGCGCCCCCCTTGGGCCCACATGCGCCTAGGGTTGGCAACCCTAGGGGAGGGGGCGCCTCCACTTGCCTTGGGGGGTACTCCACCCCTTGGCCGCCGCCCCCTCTAGGAGATCCCATCTCCTAGGGCCGGTGCACCCCCCTAGGGGGCCTATATAAAGGGGGGAGGGAGGGCAGCCGCACCTCAAGTCTTGGCGCCTCCCTCTCCCCTGCTACACCTCTCCCTCTCGCAGAAGCTCGGCGAAGCCCTGCTGCGATCACTGCTGCATCCACCACCACGCTGTCGTGCTGCTGGATCTTCATCAACCTCTCCTTCCCCCTTGCTGGATCAAGAAGGAGGAGACGTCATCCGCTCCGTACGTGTGTTGAACGCGGAGGTGTCGTCCGTTCGGCACTTGGTCATCGGTGATTTGGATCACGGCGATTACGACTCCATCATCCCCGTTCTCTTGAATGCTTCCGCTTGCGATCTACAAGGGTATGTAGATGCACTCTCCTCTCGTTGCTAGTTGACTCCATAGATTGATCTTGGTGAAACGTAGGAATTTTTTTTTCTGCAACGTTCCCCAACAGTGGCATCATGAGCTAGGTCTATGTGTAGTTACTATGCACGAGTAGAACACAAAGTAGTTGTGGGCGTCGATATTGTCAATTTGCTTTCCGTTACTAGTATTATCTTGATTCGGCGGCATCGTGGGATGAAGCGGCCCGGACCAACCTTACACGTACGCTTACGTGAGACCGGTTCCACCGACTGACATGCACTAGTTGCATAAGGTGGCTGGCGGGTGTCTGTCTCTCCCACTTTAGTCGGATCGGATTCGATGAACAGGGTCCTTATGAAGGGTAAATAGAAATTGGCAATTCACATTGTGGTTTTGGCGTAGGTAAGAAACGTTCTTGCTAGAAACCTATAGCAGCCACGTAAAAACTTGCAACAACAATTAGAGGACGTCTAACTTGTTTTTGCAGCAAGTGTTTTGTGATGTGATATGGCCAAAAGTTGTGATGAATGATGAATGATATATGTGATGTATGAGATTGATCATGTTCTTGTAATAGGAATCACGACTTGCATGTCGATGAGTATGACAACCGGCAGGAGCCATAGGAGTTGTCTTTATTTATTTATGACCTGCGTGTCAACATAAACGTCATGTAATTACTTTACTTTATTGCTAAAGCATTAGCCATAGTAGTAGAAGTAATAGTTGGCGAGCAACTTCATGGAGACACGATGATGGAGATCATGATGATGGAGATCATGGTGTCATGCCGGTGACAAGATGATCATGGAGCCCCAAGATGGAGATCAAAGGAGCTATATGATATTGGCCATATCATGTCACTATTATTTGATTGCATGTGATGTTTATCATGTTTTTGCATCTTGTTTACTTAGAATGACGGTAGTAAATAAGATGATCCCTCATAATAATTTCAAGAAAGTGTTCCCCCTAACTGTGCACCGTTGCGACAGGTTCGTTGTTTCGAAGCACCACGTGATGATCGGGTGTGATAGATTCCAACGTTCACATACAACGGGTGTAAGACAGATTTACACACGCAATACACTTAGGTTGACTTGACGAGCCTAGCATGTACAGACATGGCCTCGGAACACAGAAGACCGAAAGGTCGAGCATGAGTCGTATAGAAGATACGATCAACATGAAGATGTTCACCGATGTTGACTAGTCCGTCTCACGTGATGATCGGACACGGCCTAGTCAACTCGGATCATGTTATACTTAGATGACTAGAGGGATGTCTATCTAAGTGGGAGTTCATTGAATAATTTGATTAGATGAACTTAATTATCATGAACTTAGTCTAAAATCTTTACAATATGTCTTGTAGATCAAATGGCCAACGTTGTCCTCAACTTCAACGCGTTCCTAGAGAAAACCAAGCTAAAAGATGATGGCAGCAACTATACGGGCTGGATCCGGAACCTGAGGATCATCCTCATAGCTGCCAAGAAAGATTATGTCCTAGAAGCACCGCTAGGTGACGCACCCATCCCACAGAACCAAGACGTTATGAACGCTTGGCAGACACGTGCTGATGATTACTCCCTCGTTCAGTGCGGCATGCTTTACAGCTTAGAACCGGGGCTCCAAAAGCGTTTTGAGCGACACGGAGCATATGAGATGTTTGAAGAGCTGAAAATGGTTTTCCAAGCTCATGCCCGGGTCAAGAGATATGAAGTCTCCGACAAGTTCTTCAGCTGTAAGATGGAGGAAAATAGTTTTGTCAGTGAGCACATACTCAAAATGTCTGGGTTGCATAACCGCTTGACTCAGCTGGGAGTTAATCTCCCGGATGACGCGGTCATTGACAGAATCCTTCAGTCGCTTCCACCAAGCTACAAGAGCTTTGTGATGAACTTCAATATGCAAGGGATGGAAAAGACCATTCCTGAAGTATTTGCAATGCTGAAATCAGCAGAGGTAGAAGTCAAAAAGGAACATCAAGTGTTGATGGTGAATAAAACCACTAAGTTCAAGAAAGGCAAGGGTAAGAAGAACTTCAAGAAGGACGGCAAGGGAGTTGCCGCGCCCGGTAAGCAAGCTGCCGGGAAGAAGCCAAAGAATGGACCCAAGCCCGAGACTGAGTGTTTTTATTGCAAGGGAAGTGGTCACTGGAAGCGGAACTGCCCCAAATACTTAGCGGACAAGAAGGCCGGCAACACTAAAGGTATATGTGATATACATGTAATTGATGTGTACCTTACCAGTACTCGTAGTAGCTCCTGGGTATTTGATACCGGTGCGGTTGCTCACATTTGTAACTCAAAGCAGGAGCTGCGGAATAAGCGGAGACTGGCGAAGGACGAGGTGACGATGCGCGTCGGGAATGGTTCCAAGGTCGATGTGATCGCCGTCGGCACGCTACCTCTACATTTACCTACGGGATTAGTTTTAAACCTCAATAATTGTTATTTAGTGCCAGCTTTGAGCATGAACATTGTATCAGGATCTCGTTTAATTCGAGATGGCTACTCATTTAAATCCGAGAATAATGGTTGTTCTATTTATATGAGAGATATGTTTTATGGTCATGCTCCGATGGTGAATGGTTTATTCTTAATGAATCTCGAGCGTAATGCTACACATATTCATAGTGTGAATACCAAAAGATGTAAGGTTGATAATGATAGTCCCACATACTTGTGGCACTGCCGCCTTGGTCACATAGGTGTCAAACGCATGAAGAAGCTCCATGCAGATGGACTTTTGGAGTCTCTTGATTACGAATCATTTGACACGTGCGAACCATGCCTCATGGGTAAAATGACCAAGACTCCGTTCTCAGGAACAATGGAGCGAGCAACCAACTTATTGGAAATCATACATACTGATGTGTGCGGTCCAATGAGTGTTGAGGCTCGCGGTGGCTATCGTTATGTTCTCACCCTCACTGATGACTTGAGTAGATATGGGTATGTCTACTTAATGAAACACAAGTCTGAGACCTTTGAAAAGTTCAAGGAATTTCAGAGTGAGGTTGAGAATCAACGTGACAGGAAAATCAAGTTCTTGCGATCAGATCGTGGGGGAGAATACTTGAGTCACGAATTTGGCACACACTTAAGAAAATGTGGAATAGTTTCACAACTCACGCCGCCTGGAACACCTCAGCGTAATGGTGTGTCCGAACGTCGTAATCGCACTCTATTAGATATGGTGCGATCTATGATGTCTCTTACCGATTTACCGCTATCATTTTGGGGCTATGCTTTAGAGACTGCCGCATTCACTTTAAATAGGGCTCCGTCGAAATCCGTTGAGACGACACCGTATGAATTATGGTTTGGGAAGAAACCTAAGCTGTCGTTTCTAAAAGTTTGGGGATGCGATGCTTATGTCAAGAAACTTCAACCTGAAAAGCTCGAACCCAAGTCGGAAAAATGCGTCTTCATAGGATACCCTAAAGAAACTGTTGGGTATACCTTCTACCTCAGATCCGAAGGCAAGATCTTTGTTGCCAAGAATGGGTCCTTTCTAGAGAAAGAGTTTCTCTCGAAAGAAATAAGTGGGAGGAAGGTAGAACTTGATGAAGTATTACCTCTTGAACCGGTAAGTGGCGCAGCTCAAGAAAATGTTCCTGAGGTGCCTGCACCGACTAGAGAGGAAGTTGATGATGATGATCATGAAACTTCAGATCAAGTTGCTACTGAACTTCGTAGGTCCACAAGGACACGTTCCGCACCAGAGTGGTACGGCAACCCTGTCTTGGAAATCATGTTGTTAGACAACGGTGAACCTTCGAACTATGAAGAAGCGATGGCGGGCCCAGATTCCGACAAATGGCTGGAAGCCATGAAATCCGAGATAGGATCCATGTATGAAAACGAAGTATGGACTTTGACTGACTTGCCCGTTGATCGGCGAGCCATAGAAAATAAATGGATCTTTAAGAAGAAGACAGACGCGGATGGTAATGTGACCATCTATAAAGCTCGGCTTGTCGCTAAGGGTTATCGACAAGTTCAAGGGGTTGACTACGATGAGACTTTCTCACCCGTAGCGAAGCTGAAGTCCGTCAGAATCATGTTAGCAATTGCCGCATTCTATGATTATGAGATATGGCAAATGGACGTCAAAACGGCATTCCTTAATGGTTTCCTTAAGGAAGAATTGTATATGATGCAGCCGGAAGGTTTTGTCGATCCTAAGAATGCTGACAAGGTGTGCAAGCTCCAACGCTCGATTTATGGGCTGGTGCAAGTATCTCGGAGTTGGAACATTCGTTTTGATGAGATGATCAAAGCGTTTGGGTTTGCAGACTTATGGAGAAGCCTGCATTTACAAGAAAGTGAGTGGGAGCTCTGTAGCATTTCTCATATTGTATGTGAATGACATACTGTTGATGGGAAATGATATAGAATTCTTGGAAAGCATAAAGGCCTACTTGAACAAGTGTTTTTCAATGAAGGATCTTGGAGAAGCTGCTTATATATTAGGCATCAAGATCTATAGAGATAGATCGAGATGCCTCATTGGTCTTTCACAGAGTACGTACCTTGACAAGATATTGAAGAAGTTCAAAATGGATCAGTCAAAGAAGGGGTTCTTGCCTGTATTGCAAGGTACGAGATTGAGCACGGCTCAATGCCCGACCACGACAGAAGATAGAGAAAAGATGAGTGTCGTCCCCTATGCCTCGGCCATAGGGTCTATCATGTATGCTATGTGTGTACCAGACCTGATGTAAACCTTGCCGTAAGTTTGGTAGGAAGGTACCAAAGTAATCCCGGCATGGAACACTTGACATCGGTCAAGAATATCCTGAAGTACCTAAAAAGGACTAAGGATATGTTTCTCGTTTATGGAGGTGACAAAGAGCTCGTCGTAAAGGGTTAGGTTGATGCTAGCTTCAACACAGATCTGGATGACTCTAAGCCACAAACCGGATACGTGTATATTTTGAATGGTGGGGCAGTAAGCTGGTGCAGTTGCAAGCAAAGCGTTGTGGCGGGATCTACATGTGAAGCGGAGTACATGAAGCCTCGGAGGCAGCACAAGAAGGCAATCTGGGTGAAGGAGTTCATTACCGACCTAGGAGTCATACCCAATGCGTCGGGCCGATGACTCTCTTTGTGACAACACTGGAGCTATTGCCCTTGCCAAGGAGCCCAGGTTTCACAGGAAGACCAGGCATATCAAGCGTCGCTTCAACTCCATTCGTGAAAGTGTTCAAAATGGAGACATAGAGATTTGTAAAGTACATACGGACCTGAATGTAGCAGATCCTTTGACTAAACCTCTCCTAGAGCAAAACATGATCAACACCAGAATTCCGTGGGTGTTCGATTCATCACAATTAACTAGATGATTGACTCTAGTGCAAGTGGGAGACTGTTGGAAATATGCCCTAGAGGCAATAATAAAATGATTATTATATTTCCTTGTTCATGATAATTGTCTATTATTCATGCTATAATTGTATTATCTGGAAATCGTAATACATGTGTGAATACATAGACCACAATGTGTCCCTAGTGAGCCTCTAGTTGACTAGCTCGTTGATCAACAGATAGTCATGGTTTCCTTGGCTATGGGACCATGGGGATGTCATTGATAACGGGATCAGCATCATTAGGAGAATGATGTGATGGGACAAGACCCAAACCTAAGCATAGCACAAAGATCGTGTAGTTCGTTTGCTGTAGCTTTTCTAGATGTCAAGTATCATTTCCTTAGACCATGAGATTGTGCAACTCCTGGATACCGTAGGAGTGCCTTGGGTGTGCCAAACGTCACAACTTAACTGGGTGACTATAAAGGTACATTACAGGTATCTCCGAAAGTGTCTGTTGGGTTGGCACGAATCGAGACTGGGATTTGTCACTCCATATGACGGAGAGGTATCTCTGGGCCCACTCAGTAATGCATCATCATAATGAGCTCAATATGATCAAGTGGTTGATCCCAGGATCATGCATTACGGTATGAGTAAAGTGACTTGCCGGTAACGAGACTAAACAAGGTATTGGGATACCGACGATCGAGTCTCGGGCAAGTAACGTACCGATTGACAAAGGGAATTGACTACGGGATTGATTAGGTCCTCGACATCGTGGTTCATCCGATGAGATCATCGAGGAGCATGTGGGAGCCAACATGGGTATCCAGATCCCGCTGTTGGTTATTGACCAGAGAGTCGTCTCGGTCATGTCTGCTTGTCTCCCGAACCCGTAGGGTCTACACACTTAAGGTTCGGTGACGCTAGGGTTGTATAGATATGAGTATGCAGTAATCCGAAAGTTGTTCGGAGTCCTGGATGAGATCTTGGACGTCACGAGGAGTTCCGGAATTGTCCGGCGGTGAATAATTATATATAGGAAGTGTAGTTTCGGCCATCGGGAAAGTTTCGGGGTCACCGGTATTGTACCGGGACCATCGGATGGGTCCCGGGGGTCCACCGGGTGGGGCCACCCATCCCGGAGGGCCCCATGGGCTGAAGTGGGGAGGGGAACCAGCCCATAGTGGGCTGGTGTGCCCCCCTCCCTTGGGCCCCCCATGCGCCTAGGGTTGGGAACCCTAGGGGAGGGGGCGCCTCCACTTGCCTTGGGGGGGTACTCCACCCCTTGGTCGTCGCCCCCCTAGGAGATCCCATCTCCTAGGGCCGGCGCACCCTCCTAGGGGGCCTATATAAAGGGGGGAGGGAGGGCAGCTGCACCTCAAGTCTTGGCGCCTCCCTCTCCCCTGCTACATCTCTCCCTCTCGCAGAAGCTCGGCGAAGCCCTGCTGCGATCACTGCTGCATCCACCACCACGCCGTCGTGCTGCTGGATCTTCATCAACCTCTCCTTCCCCCTTGCTGGATCAAGAAGGAGGAGACGTCATCCGCTCCGTATGTGTGTTGAACGCGGAGGTGCCGTCCGTTCGGCACTTGGTCATCGGTGATTTGGATCATGGCGAGTACGACTCCATCATCCCCGTTCTCTTGAACGCTTCCGCTCGCGATCTACAAGGGTATGTAGATGCACTCTCCTCTCGTTGCTAGTTGACTCCATAGATTGATCTTGGTGAAACGTAGGAATTTTTTTTGTTTTCTGCAACGTTCCCCAACAAGAATAACCTACGTCAAGCATTACTCCAACACTGTGTTCACTTCCCAGACTCCACCGAGAAGAGACCATCACGGTTACACACGCGGTTGGTGCATTTTAGTTAAGTTAAGTTTCAGGTTATCTACAATCGGACATTAACAAATTCCCATCTGCCCATAACCGCGGGCACGGCTTTCGAAAGATCATATCCCCGGAGGGGAGTCCCAACTTAGCCCATCACAAGCTCTCACGGTCAACGAAGGATATTCCTTCTCCCAAGACAATCCGATCAGACTCGGCATCCCGGTTACAAGACATCCTCGACAATGGTAAAACAAGTCCAGCAAGACCACTCGTTGTGCCGACAAATCCCGATAGGAGCTGCACATATCTCGTTCTCAGGGCACACCGGATAAGCTAAGCGTACGGAAGCCAACGTAACCCAAGTTGCCAAGGGACGGCCCCGCACGGTGCTTTGGGTTGGACCAACACTCAGAGGAGCACTGGCCCGGGGGTTTAATAAAGATGACCCTTGGGCTCCGGAAACCCAAGGGAAAAAGAGGCTAGGTGGCGAATGGTAAAACCAATGTTGGGCATTGCTGGAGGAGTTTTATTCAAGGCGAACTGTCAAGGAGTTCCCATTATAACCCAACCATGTAAGTGTTGGAAATATGCCCTAGAGGCAATAATAAATTGATTATTATTATATTTCCTTGTTCATGATAATCGTTTATTATCCATGCTAGAATTGTATTGATAGGAAACTCAGATACATGTGTGGATACATAGACAACACCATGTCCCTAGTAAGCCTCTAGTTGACTAGCTCGTTAATCAATAGATGGTTACGGTTTCCTGACCATGGACATTGGATGTCGTTGATAACGGGATCACATCATTAGGAGAATGATGTGATGGACAAGACCCAATCCTAAGCCTAGCACAAGATCATGTAGTTCGTATGCTAAAGCTTTTCTAATGTCAAGTATCATTTCCTTAGACCATGAGATTGTGCAACTCCCGGATACCGTAGGAGTGCTTTGGGTGTGCCAAACGTCACAACGTAACTGGGTGGCTATAAAGGTACACTACGGGTATCTCTGAAAGTGTCTGTTGGGTTGGCACGAATCGAGATTAGGATTTTGTCACTCCGTGTAAACGGAGAGGTATCTCTGGGCCCACTCGGTAGGACATCATCATAATGTGCACAATGTGACCAAGGGGTTGATCACGGGATGATGTGTTATGGAACGAGTAAAGAGACTTGCCGGTAACGAGATTGAACAAGGTATCGGTATACCGACGATCGAATCTCGGGCAAGTACCATACCGCTAGACAAAGGGAATTGTATACGGGATTGATTGAGTCCTTGACATCGTGGTTCATCCGATGAGATCATCGTGGAACATGTGGGAGCCAACATGGGTATCCAGATCCCGCTGTTGGTTATTGACCGGAGAACATCTCGGTCATGACTACATGTCTCCCGAACCCGTAGGGTCTACACACTTAAGGTTCGATGACGCTAGGGTTATAAAGGAAGTTTGTATGTGGTTACCGAATGTTGTTCGGAGTCCCGGATGAGATCCCGGACGTCACGAGGAGTTCCAGAATGGTCCGGAGGTAAAGATTTATATATAGGAAGTCCTGTTTCGGCCATCGGGACAAGTTTCGGGGTCATCGGTATTGTACCGGGACCACCGGAAGGGTCCCGGGGGCCCACCGGGTGGGGCCACCTGCCCCGGGGGCCCACATGGGCTGTAGGGGGTGCGCCTTGGCCTACATGGGCCAAGGGCACCAGCCCCTAGAGGCCCATGCGCCAAGATATAGGAAAAAGGGGAGAGTCCTAAAGGGGGAAGGCACCTCCGAGGTGCCTTGGGGAGGATGGACTCCTCCCCCCCTCTTAGCCGCACCCCTTCCTTGGAGGAAGGGGCAAGGCTGCGCCTCCCCCCTCTCCCCTGCCCCTATATATAGTGGAGGGGAGGGAGGGCATCCATACCTGAGCCCTTGGCGCCTCCCTCCCTCCCGTGACACCTCCTCCTCTCCCGTAGGTGCTTGGCGAAGCCCTGCAGGATTGCCACGCTCCTCCATCACCACCACGCCGTTGTGCTGCTGCTGGATGGAGTCTTCCTCAACCTCTTCCTCTCTCCTTGCTGGATCAAGGCGTGGGAGACATCGTCGAGCTGTACGTGTGTTGAACGCGGAGGTGCCGTCCGTTCGGCACTAGGATCATCGGTGATCTGAATCACGACGAGTACGACTCCATCAACCCCGTTCACTTGAACGCTTCCGCTTAGCGATCTACAAGGGTATGTAGATGCACTCTCTTTCTACTCATTGCTGGTCTCTCCATAGATAGATCTTGGTGACACGTAGGAAAATTTTGAATTTCTGCTACGTTCCCCAACAGTGGCATCATGAGCTAGGTCTATTGCGTAGATTCTTTGCACGAGTAGAACACAAAGTAGTTGTGGGCGTTGATGTTGTTCAATATGCTTACCGTTACTAGTCCAATCTTGTTTCGACGGTATTGTGGGATGAAGCGGCCTGGACCGACCTTACACGTACTCTTACGTGAGACAGGTTCCACCGATTGACATGCACTTGGTGCATAAGGTGGCTAGCGGGTGCCAGTCTCTCCCACTTTAGTCGGAACGGATTCGATGAAAAGGGTCCTTATGAAGGGTAAATAGCAATTGGCATATCACGTTGTGGTTTTGCGTAGGTAAGAAACGTTCTTGCTAGAAACCCATAGCAGCCACATAAAACATGCAAACAACAATTAGAGGACGTCTAACTTGTTTTTGCAGGGTATGCTATGTGATGTGATATGGCCAAAAGGATGTGATGAATGATATATGTGATGTATGAGATTGATCATGTTCTTGTAATAGGATTCACGACTTGCATGTCGATGAGTATGACAACCGGCAGGAGCCATAGGAGTTGTCTTAATTTATTGTATGACCTGCGTGTCATTGAAGAACGCCATGTAACTTACTTTACTTTATTGCTAAACGCGTTAGCCATAGAAGTAGAAGTAGTCGTTGGCGTGACAACTTCATGAAGACACGATGATGGAGATCATGATGATGGAGATCATGGTGTCATGCCGGTGACGATGATGATCATGGAGCCCCGAAGATGAAGATCAAAAGGAGCAAAATGATATTGGCCATATCATGTCACTATTTGATTGCATGTGATGTTTATTATGATTATGCATCTTGTTTACTTAGGACGACGGTAGTAAATAAGATGATCCCTTACAAAATTTCAAGAAGTGTTTGTTGGAAATATGCCCTAGAGGCAATAATAAAAGTATTATTATTATATTTCCTTGTTCATGATAATTGTCTTTTATTCATGCTATAACTGTATTATCCGGAAATCGTAATACACGTGTGAATACATAGACCACAATATGTCCCTAGTGAGCCTCTAGTTGACTAGCTCATTGTGATCAACAGATAGTCATGGTTTCCTGGCTATGGACATTGGATGTCGTTGATAACGGGATCACATCATTAGGAGAATGATGTGATGGACAAGACCCAATCCTAAGACTAGCACAAAAGATCGTGTAGTTCATTTGCTAGAGCTTTGCCAATGTCAAGTATCTCTTCCTTCGACCATGAGAGCGTGTAACTCCTGGATACCGTAGGAGTGCTTTGGGTGTATCAAACGTCACAACGTAACTGGGTGACTATAAAGGTGCACTACAGGTATGTCCGAAAGTATCTATTGTTTTATGCGGATCGAGACTGGGATTTGTCACTCCGTGTAAACGGAGAGGTATCTCTGGGCCCACTCGGTAGGACATCATCATATGCGCAATGTGACCAAGGAGTTGATCACGGGATGATGTGTTACGGAACGAGTAAAGTGACTTGCCGGTAACGAGATTGAACAAGGTATTGGATACCGACGATCGAATCTCGAGCAAGTAACATACCGATAGACAAAGGGAATTGAATACGGGATTGATTAAGTCCTTGACATCATGGTTCATCCGATGAGATCATCGTGGAACATGTGGGAGCCATCATGGGTATCCAGATCCCGCTGTTGGTTATTGACCGGAGAACGTCTCGGTCATGTCTACATGTCTCCCGAACCCGTAGGGTCTACACACTTAAGGTTCGATGACGCTAGGGTTATAAAGGAAGTTTGTATGTGGTTACCGAATGTTGTTCGGAGTCCCGGATGAGATCCCGGACGTCACGAGGAGTTCCGGAATGGTCCGGAGGTAAAGATTTATATATAGGAAGTCCTGTTTCGGCCATCGGGACAAGTTTCGGGGTCATCGGTATTGTACCGGGACCACCGGAAGGGTCCCGGGGGCCCACCGGGTGGGGCCACCTGCCCCGGGGGCCACATGGGCTGTAGGGGGTGCGCCTTGGCCTACATGGGCCAAGGGCACCAGCCCCTAGAGGCCCATGCGCCAAGATATAGGAAAAAAGGGAGAGTCCTAAAGGGGGAAGGCACCTCCGAGGTGCCTTGGGGAGGATGGACTCCTCCCCCCCTCTTAGCCGCACCCCTTCCTTGGAGGAAGGGGCAAGGCTGCACCTCCCCCCTCTCCCTTGCCCCTATATATAGTGGAGGGGAGGGAGGGCATCTATACCTGAGCCCTTGGCGCCTCCCTCCCTCCCGTGACACCTCCTCCTCTCCCGTAGGTGCTTGGCGAAGCCCTGCAGGATTGCCACGCTCCTCCATCACCACCACGCCGTTGTGCTGCTGCTGGATGGAGTCTTTCTCAACCTCTCCCTCTCTCCTTGCTGGATCAAGGCGTGGGAGACATCGTCGAGCTGTACGTGTGTTGAACGCGGAGGTGCCGTCCGTTCGGCACTAGGATCATCGGTGATCTGAATCACGACGAGTACGACTCCATCAACCCCGTTCACTTGAACGCTTCCGCTTAGCAATCTACAAGGGTATGTAGATGCACTCTCCTTCCCCTTGTTGCTAGTCTCTCCATAGATAGATCTTGGTGACACGTAGGAAAATTTTGAATTTCTGCTACGTTCCCCAACAGTGGCATCATGAGCTAGGTCTATTGCGTAGATTCTTTGCACGAGTAGAACACAAAGTAGTTGTGGGCGTCGATATTGTTCAATATGCTTGCCGTTACTAGTCTTATCTTGATTCGGCGGCATCGTGGGATGAAGCGGCCCGGACCAACCTTACACGTACGCTTACGTGAGACCGGTTCCACCGACAAACATGCACTAGTTGCATAAGGTGGCTGGCGGGTGTCTGTCTCTCCCACTTTAGTCGGATCGGATTCGATGAAAAGGGTCCTTATGAAGGGTAAATAGCAATTGGCATATCACGTTGTGGTTCATGCGTAGGTAAGAAACATTCTTGCTAGAAACCCATAGCAGCCACGTAAAACATGCAAACAACAATTAGAGGACGTCTAACTTGTTTTTGCAGGGTATGCTATGTGATGTGATATGGCCAAAAAGGATGTGATGAATGATATATGTGATGTATGAGATTGATCATGTTCTTGTAATAGGAATCACGACTTGCATGTCGATGAGTATGACAACCGGCAGGAGCCATAGGAGTTGTCTTTATTTATTTGTGACCTGCGTGTCAACTTAAACGTCATGTAATTACTTTACTTTATTGCTAACCGTTAGCCATAGTAGTAGAAGTAATAGTTGGCGAGGCAACTTCATGAAGACACGATGATGGAGATCATGTTGATGGAGATCATGGTGTCATGCCGGTGACGATGATGATCATGGATCCCCGAAGATGGAGATCAAAAGGAGCAAAGTGATGATGGCCATATCATGTCACTATTTGATTGCATGTGATGTTTATCATGTTTATACATCTTATTTGCTTAGAACGACGGTGGTAAATAAGATGATCCCTTACAACAATTTCAAGAAGTGTTCTCCCCTAACTGTGCACCGTTGCGACAGTTCGTGTTTCGAAGCACCACGTGATGATCGGGTGTTAGATTCTAACGTTCACATACAACGGGTGTAAGACAGATTTACACACGCGAAACACTTAGGGTTAACTTGACGAGCCCAGCATGTACAGACATGGCCTCGGAACACGGAGACCGAAAGGTCGAACATGAGTCGTATAGAAGATACGATCAACATGAAGATGTTCACCGATGATGACTAGTCCGTCTCACGTGATGATCGGACACGGCCTAGTTTGACTCGGATCATGTGATCACTTAGATGACCAGAGGGATGTCTATCTGAGTGGGAGTTCATAAGATGAACTTAATTATCCTGAACATAGTCAAAAAGTTTTTGCAAATTATGTCGTAGCTCACGCTATAGTTCTACTGTTTAGATATGTTCCTAGAGAAAGTTTAGTTGAAAGTTGATAGTAGCAATTATGCGGACTAGGTCCGTAAACTGAGGATTGTCCTCATTGCTTCATAGAAAGCTTATGTCCTTAATGCACCGCTCAGTGTGCTGAACCCCAAATGTCATTTGTACATGTTTTGATAACTACGTGATAGTTCAGTGAAACGGTTTAGAGTTGAGGCACCAAAGACGTTTTTTCGAAATGTCGCGGAACATATGAGATGTTTCGAGGGCTGAAATTGGGATTTCAGACTCGTGCCCACGTCAAGAGGTATGAGACCTCCGACGATTTTCTTAGCCTGCAAACTAAGGGAGAAAAGCTCAATCGTTGAGCTTGTGCTCAGATTGTCTGAGTGCGACAATCACTTGAATCGAGTGGGAGTTGATCTTCCAGATAAGACAGTGATGGTTCTCCAAAGTCATTGCCACCAAGCTGTTAGAGCTTCGTGATGAACTATAACATATCAGGGATATATATGATGATCCTTGAGGTATTCGCGATGTTTGACACCGCGAAAGTAGAAATCAAGAAGGAGCATCAATTGTTGATGGTTGGTGAAACCACTAGTTTCAAGAAGGGCAAGGGCAAGAAGGGATACTTCATGAAACGGCAAATCAGCTGCTGCTCTAGTGAAGAAACCCAAGGTAAAACCCAAACCCGAGACTAAGTACTTCTGTAATAAGGGGAACAACCACTAGAGCAGAATTACCCTAGATACTTGGTAGATAAGAAGGCTGGCAAGGTCGATAGAAGTATATTGGATATACATTGTGTTAATGTGTACTTTGCTAGTACTCCTAGTAGCACCAGGGTATTAGATACCGGTTCGGTTGCTAAGTGTTAGTAACTCGAAACAAAAGGCTACGGAATAAACGGGGACTAGCTAAAGGTGAGCTGACGATATGTGTTGGAAGTTTTTCCAAGCTTGATATGATCAAGCATCGCACGCTCCCTCTACCAAAGAGATTGGTGTTAAACCTAAATAATTGTTATTTGGTGTTTGCGTTGAGCATAGACATGATTGGATTACGTCTATCGCAATACGGTTATTCATTTAAGGAGAATAATGGTTACTCTATTTATTTGAATAATACCTTCAATGGTCTTACACCTAAAATGAATGGTTTATTAAATCTCGATCGTAGTGATACACATGTTCATGCCAAAAGATAGTAATGATAGTACCACCTACTTGTGGCACTGCCACGTAAGTCATATCGGTATAAAACGCATGAAGAAGCTCCATATTGATGGATCTTTGGGCTCACTCGTTTTTGAAAAGTTTGAGACATGCGAACCATGTCTATTAGTGTATATGCATGAAGAAACTCCATGCAAATGGACCGTTTTGACTCACTTGATTTTGAATCACTTGGGACATGCAAATCATACCACATGGGCAAGATGACTGAAAAGCCTCGTTTTCAGTAAGATGGAACAAGATAGCAACTTGTTGGAAGTAACACATTTTGATGTGTGCAGTCCAATGAGTGCTGAGGCATGCAGTGAATATCGTTATGTTCTTACTTCACAGATGATTCGAGTAGATGTTGAGTATATTTACTTGATGAATCACGAGTCTGAATTATTGAAAGATTCAAGTAATTTCAGTGTGAAGTTGAAAGATCGTCGTGACAAGAGGATAAAAGATCTATGATATGATCATAGAGATGAATATCTGAATCACGAGTTTGGCACAGAATTAAGACATTGTGGAAATTGTTTCACAACTGATACAGCCTGGAACACCATAGTGTGATGGTGTGTCCAAACGTCATAGTTGCACCCTATTGGATATGGTGCATACCATGATGTCTCTTATCGAGTTACCACTATCGTTCATGGGTTAGGCATTAGAGACAACCACATTCACTTTAAATAGGGCACCACATAATTTCGTTGAGACGACACCGTATGAACTATGGTTTGGAGAAACCTAAGTTGTCGTTTTTTGAAAGTTTGGGGCTGCGACGCTTATGTGAAAAGGTTTCAGGTTGATAAGCTCGAACCCAAAGCAGATAAAATGCATCTTCATAGGACACCCAAAAACAGTTGGGTATACCTCCTAATTCAGATCCGAAAGCAATAGGGATTGTTTCTTGAATCGGGTCCTTTTTCGAGGAAAGGTTTCTCTCGAAAAGTTGAGTGGGAGGATGGTGGAGACTTGATGAGGTTATTGAACCGTCACTTCAACAAGTGTATAGCAGGGCACTGGAAGTTGTTCTTGTGGCACGTACACCAACTGAAGTGGAAGCTTATGATAGTGATCATGAAACTTCGGATCGAGTCACTACCAAACCTCGTGGGATGACAAGGATGCGTACTACTTCAGAGTGGTACGTAATCCTGTCTTGGAAGTCATGTTGCTAGACAACAATGAACCTACGAGCTATGGAGAAGCGATGGTGGGCCCGGATTCCGATAAATGGCTCAAGGCCATAAAACCCGAGAGAGGATCCATGTATGAAAACAAAGTGTAGACTTTGGAAGAACTACTTGATGGTCGTAAGGCTGTTAGGTACATATGGATTTTGAAAGGAAGACAGACAATGATGGTAAGTGTCACCATTGAGAAAGCTCGACTTGTCGTTAAGATGTTTTTCGACAAGTTCAAGGAGTTGACTACGGTGAGACTTTCTCACTCGTAGCGATGCTAAGAGTCTGTTGGAATTATATTAGCAATTACTGCATTATTTATGAAATCTTGCAGATAGGATGTCAAAACATTGTTTCCTCGACGATTCTTGAGGAAAGGTTGTATGTGATACAACCGGAAGGTTTTGTCTATCCTGAAATATGCTAATAAGTATGCAAAGCTCCAGCAATCCTTCTGAGGACTGGAGTGAGCATCTCGGAGTTGGAATGTATGCTTTGATGATGATCAAAGATTTTGGGTGTATACAAAGTTTATGAGAAACTTGTATTTCCAAAGAAGTGAGTGGGAGCACTATAGAATTTCTGATGAGTATATGTTGTTGACATATTAATGAT